>NC_071405.1:4947500-5102500 GCF_017976375.1 Cuculus canorus
CTGCTGTGGCAGCTGTCCCTCTGCCCACAAAGCAGATGCACACCCTGGTTTGGGGTATGTAAAGATTCGCGTGCGGGCCAGTTAGCATTTGGTTTCCTTGCCTCATGGTAGTCCTGGGGTCATATCCTCTAACCAGCAGCAAGCAACAGATTCCCTTACTTTAGCTTGGAAGCGCCGAATTGTTGCAGTTGGCTATTTTGGTTGCAGGAGAGGAGTCATCTTGTGCACACGGGGCTGGGTTTGCAAATGCCTCCGGCTTTGAGCTCAGATGGATGTGCACTTGTGAGAAAGAAAATTACTTTCAGATGGTGAGAGAGGGGTTTCATGGTGGAGCTCAAACCAGTACAGCCCAGAGCGGTGAGTGAAGGAGGAGTGAGTTACAGGACAGGCAGAGACGTGATGATAGGAGCCACAGATTGCGCCACCCACAGCTCTGACAAAGCTGTCGTTCTCTTGCATGAAAAGATTGACTGTTGAGGTTTTTTTCCTCTTCTCAGTTCATGACCAAACAGAAACCTCCTGGCATCCTTGACAAAGTCAAAACTTGGGGGAGAAGGTCTTTTTCTGTCATTTAATGAGTTATCCTTTTTTTTTTTCTACTGCCTCAATTTTTAGGCGCATGGACTCCAGACCAGCACTGGCTCAGGAGATCAACATCTTATTTCCCTGCTTGTCATTTGCTGTTTTCTGTTCTCCTGCGGGCTGCATGCAGACAGATCCTTGATAAAGAGAATGGAGGTAAGTGGGTGTTCCCACATCTCATGGCTGAGGTCAGCGGAATACAACGTTGCTGCTTTTAGGCTATTTTACAGATTTTGTTAAATATGCCTTCTGTGTAGTGAAAAAAAAGAAAGAACACAGAAAGGTTGAAACCAGTGGTGCTGAAAAGCAGAGTCTCATAGAAATGTCCCAAAGGCTGGATGTAAGTTTAAAGCAGTGCTGGGAATGGCCAAGATCTGCTGCAGGCACAAGCCAAGCCTGTGGTTGCACCCACAGAGGGGAACAGGACACCCTTGGCTCTGCTGTCTGCTTGGCTTGGGCAGGGGCTGCTGAGGGAGAGTGAGAACAGGCAACAGGAACAGCAGATCCAGCTCTCAGGTGTCTCCTGGCTCTGCTCCTCCTCCTGCTCCTCCTCGTGGCTGCAATCTTTTGGCTCTGGTAGAAAACCTGTTTTGCCTGAGTATGATGAAACCCATATTGCTCAAAAGAAACATCTGCTAGAAAGAGCGTGGTGACTCCCATTCCCGTAACTCAGTGAGAGCAGGAGGAAGGATGCACCACTGCATCGCATTTCCCTTGAGGAGACCAGGAGAAAGGTCCTTGTTTTAAATATAGCTTCCAGGGCATTCTGCAGCCACCTGGGTTATATCCTTTTCAGGCTGCAAGACTTTCTTACCTTCTCATCCTTTCCGTGCAAGGACATCTGATTTGATCAGGGCAAGATGCAGCTCTTGCTCAGACTTCAGTCCACAAACACCCCACTAATCGTTCCTTATTACACAAGGCTTAAAAATGCGGAGACCAGAGTGTAGGAATAAGGGAAACAGAGTTTTGATGTAGGAATACATTAAATACAGCCTCCCTATTTTTTTCAGAGATCCACCAGTCCCCACTGTCACAGCTCACCTGAAGGAGCTGCAGAGAGAGGATTTTTTCCACTGGTTAGTGCAAGATAAAAAGCTGATTCCCAGCAACTGCCAAAGAACATCAGGCTAAGGACTAAATAGGGTAAAAAAGAAAAATGGGCTGCAATATATGCTCGGTTCTTTGATGCATTTCTTTAATGCCAGCCTTCAGGGGCAGACTTTGCAAAAATCCCCAATTATTTTAGCTGGTTAATCTGGTCCAAAGTAGGCTGTTGGCCAGCCTGTATGCTCTACGTATGATCTGGCTTAGCTAATCTGATAAATTCCAGTTTATTCTCTGGGTAGGTCCTGCAAATCCAGGACTATTTTAATTAGAGAAGCTGGGCAGTGACAGTTTATTGGGCAGTGGAGGTAAACTTGCAAGTCCTTGGGTCAGTGCTTGCCAGAGACGCAGGTCATTTGGGTTAACAAGTTGCCACTGCCCTAAATGATGGCTTTTCCTTCCTCTCAGTGCTGTTAGGCTGGTTTTAGCCTGTTTTTACAGACGAGCAGACCTGAGAATATTACTGACCTCGGTCTTGGTTCTAGCACAAAGCACTTTTTGCTCAGTTCTTTGTTTTCCAGCCTTGGTTATGCTGGCTTCTGCACTTCTTTGAACTTAAATACAAAATGAGCATTGATTTTTAAGACAGAGGATTTGGATCTTTAGTTTTCCTCATGTTTTTCCTTTTGCAGCGGTGCCTGCTGAGATAAAGCTTGCAGCCTGTAGGTACTGTATCCCCCTTGCAGACACGAGCTTGGGCCGTGAAGATCTGTGGGGAGGCAGGACAGGCAGAAGAAACCTATGGGCCACAGTTGCTTGAGGAGAAAGGCGGCTGCGGAGCCAACTGAGTGCCTGGCATGAGGCAGCAGAGCTGGGATGCTCTGCCTTCAGCCACCCTCTCTTCCTCGTCACAGAGCGTTCAGATTCTGTTGCACGCAAGATAGCTCTATTTTTACTGGCAAAAAGACAACCATACAAAATAAAGTCTCTTCAACTCTCTTTGTCTGTCTTCCTAATGAACTTCAAGTCATTAAGATTGAGGATGAGGTGCACACTTGCCAATTTCCAATGCAGATCATTTTTCAGAAAGCAAAAGCTTCTGTTCTTTTTCTTCAGAAGGATAAGTGAAATGTGCCTATACTGGGACAAGAGACTATAAACGAAGCTGAAATAATGAAAGATCACTCAAAAATTATCCACGCTTCAGAAATATTTCCACTTGCATTTGTAACGCTGAAGGAAGTAGAGTTTTATGTAAGAAACAGGCTGCAGAATAAGGACATCTATGTCCCAGTCCTATCTCTGACCTAAACTTCTAAATAATTTCTGGCTTTTCTCAGTTTCCTGTTCTGTGAAATTAAATTCCTTCTTCTCCTTTCCAGCGGAGCCATTTGTGAAAGGTTTTGATCTGTGTGTGCAAGGTACTGCTGCACGCGTGAAAGAGTAGGCAATTGCTGGAAGAGGCTTCCCAAATAAAGTGAACAAAAATGCATCCCAGAACTCTGGGAGTCGCGATTCCCAGGATACAGAGGCCATGCCATTGTGTGAAGGATGCAGGGGGGGCATCTCAGACCCCACTGCTGTGCTCAAAGTGGGAGCACAGAGCCCACTCTGCTCCTCTGCGAGTCTCAAACTGCATTTTAAGGACAGTTGAGGGGGGTTGTTTCTTCTCTCCTGACTTTGTCCCAGTGCTGGGGTATTTTGCTGATGTGGTGGAGGACGCTAACACCTTGATGGGCCCCATCTGTTCCAGTGAGGAGAGTACAGCTGAATGCTTCAGGGGTGCCCGGGTGCAGCTTGGGAACGCTCCTTGCTTTATCCATGGTGAAGCAGTTGGCATCAGCCTAGCTCCCTGGCACCCGGAGCGGGGGAAATCCTGAGGTAAATTCGAGTAGACATGATGTTAGAAAAGAACTAACCGTTAGGGCAAGTCGAGGTCGCCAGGTCTCCCAGCAGGGACAGGTGCCTGCCACTCTGCGCCTGGACGGCGTCCAAGAACTTAGCGGTGGGACTCATGCCAGTCACGCATGAAGAGCAGACACAAGACAGGATGCGCTGTGACTCCGCTCCACCGCAGACAATGAGTAGTTTCCTTTGCTCTCCCTTGCCTCTCCCATGCGTGTTTGTGTGCAAACGCAGGGTGGCTGGTGCCCAGGTTGCTATGTGGCATCTCCAAGGCGAGCAATGCCGGCGCTGAGGATGCCGGAAGATGCTGTGAAGTTGGCGGTGACCCTTCACCACTCTGCTGCAGCCCAGAGAATATTCTGCGCGTCCCCGTCTGGTGTAGGGGGTGGGGATGGCAGGAGGAGAGTGAAAATGGGTTTCTAAAGTCAGAATTGATTTCTGGGCTGCGTGCAGCTATCTGCACATACAAATCAGTATTTGCATATGCAAGTATCCAGCTGTGCATTCAGTCACTCGCTATGCTGAAGCAAAGGCGGGCGCATGCATGTTAAATGGATCCTGCTCACAGCTCACTCCCTGGAATCGTGGTTACTGATTCTACCTAAGTCTGAGTCCAATCATCAAGGGAAGTATCTGAACATCTAGCTGGCACATCATATAGTAACAGGAAGCTTTTCCTCTAGCCCTGTATTTTTGAGGCTCTTTGCATCCCAAGATCTTTAGAATTTACATTTTAGTACATTCTTTTTAGTAGAAAACACTGAATATTTTTTCAATATAACTCAGAGCATCATATATCATATAACGCAGAGCATCACAGAGATATATATGCTATCATATATCATATAACACAACACATCTCTCTGAGCTCTCTGCAAGTTGTGCTCTATGTATTACAGAATGGCACAAGCAAAAAAAAAGGTGAGTCTGTTCAAGTCACAAAGATAAAGATATATTTTCTTTTCCTACTGCCTCTTTTCCCCCTTTTCTGCTTTCGCTGTTCTCATCTCCTAAATGAGATGCTTCCGCAGTTTCATTCCACACAGGTCGGCAGTGGCAGAGCTTGGCAGCTACGGGAGCGAATGACTTACAACCAAAGGACGCCTTGAAAGGCAAACACGCGATTCACCGAATTCCTGGCAATCCAGAGTCTGTCAGTGGCTCTTTCCAACTTGCAGCCAAGGAGCATTGGACAGACCCTTAAATAAAACGTGCTTTGCTTTAGCGTAGCAGCTGACCATGCTGACTTCTGTCATCTCTTATATCTTCTCCTATTTTCTTCTGCGTTTTCCACGTGTGTTGTTCTGCTGATCCCAGTTCTGAGGGGATGCGCAGCAATACAGCTGCTGTGCATTTCTTTGTTATTTCCTTTCCTGCTTTGGCACCTGTAGCCACTGTAACTAAGCACTTTACAGTAATCTTAAAAGCCTTCCAAAAATACTGTGACTCATTAAAACTGACTCAATAATAAAATCGATGGCAGCCTTCTATCCCTTCTGGAAAACTCATCTGCCCTGCTGTTCCAGACAAAAATAAACTAGACAGTTTTTAGTCATTTTTTATTTCCCCAAAGCTTGACTGAAGAAACAGATAAAGAATTATGTGTTGTCAGGACCACCAGACTTTGAATTTTTAGATGTTATCCCTGTGCACTAATACACCGTTTCTGTGCTTCTTCTCTGTTGTCAGTCCTAAATCCAAGATTGTAGAGTTTGGGGAAAAGCACCGAGCCAGTGTTTTTGCAAATATTTAATAAAAGGGAGTGATAGGGAACAGCTTTGTCACAGCAGCATTTACAAGACAAAGAGCTGCAGTCTCTGCAGGTGGAATGTGCACAACCACATGTGTCATCCATAAACGTGCTTGCTCCGGGCAAAGACAGATGCCTGGAAAACATCAGGACAACCGGATGGTGCCTTTAGCTCTACTTCTACTCCTCCCTAGGACCTATGGGGTGAACATAAGCCAGTTGCTAGTAGTATGTCTCCACAGCACGGTGAGGAAGAGGAATGAGAGTAATCACTGTATTTTTTGACCCACGCTCGGCTCCTGTCCGCGTTGCCAAGCAGTCGGTGAGGCACAAAGCATCTGCAGTGTGCTAAGAAAGAGCTGGTCTTATGGTGTCTGCTGATGGACTTAGACATGGCAAGCTTAGCTCTGCTGGAGCCCAGCTGGTCTGTCCACACAGATGCGCAGGCTGGAGGTGTTGTGCTTTCCATCTGTAAGAAGGGGTGAGCACAGCCTGGAGCTGCCTCCAGGAAGAGAAAAAAAAAAAGCAGCTCCCACCTGTGCTTACCTGGTTGTGTGGCCACAACTCGGATCTGCACACCTGCATGCATCAGCAAAACAGCATCGCACCGCTGACCCCCTTAGCAAAGATCTTTGAGATCAACGGAGAAAATGTTCTGTCTAAGAGCTGGAGATTATCTGGTTTAGTGTGTCTCTTTCTGCGGTCCAGAGGGAATGGAGTTATTTTAAATCTTTTTTTTGTGCAAGGAAGAAACCAGAAGATTATTTTCTTTCTTCAATGTCCTAAAACTCCTCAGGGCTGCTTATCTCCAATTGTGCTTGTCAAATACGCCCTTCTGCTATGCACTCTTCAGGGGAACGCATTTAAGAGCTTAGAAGATCCAGCCAGGAGAGAGGACTGATGTCCGTATGACTTACTTGAGAAATGCACACACAGTGAGACAATATCTACACCAGTGGGCTGAAAAAGACCCACGCTACTCATAAAACCAAAGAATAAGGCTCAAATGTCTTTTAGGAAGCTGTTTAGTCCAATTCCCAACGAAACTGAAACCACTCCTACTAGCTATTTCCATAATCAGTTCTTTAAGATCTCCAGTTTAGAAGAAAGTGTACCACCACCAGCCTAGTTCACCGCTTCACAATTTTCACTCTGCAGAGCTTTTCCTGCCGCCTAATTCATATTTCTTTTTGCTTCTTAATCCTGTTTCTTCTTATCCAACTTGGAACCACGCAGCAGACTGGTTCCTTCTACAAAATGCCTTGCTCGGGATTGAGGTGATGTCAGTCACAGAGGTGAATTCCAAAAGGTTTGTAAATTAACACTTCGATATTGGTGTGTTTTTCTGGGGAAAAGGGGGGGAAAGAGAAAGAGCTCAATTTTTCCTTTTTAAATTTTTAACAGTTATTAAACTTCAGCTCTAACCTCCTACCCAGCTCCTAAATTACAAGCTGGTTTGCTGTGTCAGCCAGAAGGCAGATATAAGTCCTTTGCCCATTACTTGGGCACAGCTGAACTAGACAAAGTGAGACTTCTGGAGCTGCAAAATCCTCCCGAAAAGTTGAGCAGGGAGTAACAGTAAACTCAGGTGCTGTGGCTGCCAATGGTTTCTATTGCTGCTGCAGGCTGTAAGCAATTAGAGAACGCCTCCCATCAAAATGAGCATTTTTAGTAGTAAACTTTGTGACATGAAGACAAATGTGGAAATCACAAGACCTAATTACATCTAATTGCCAATCCATGGGAAACACTCCAGTGAACTGGCACACTTCAAAGGGAGGAGACAAGCAGCATTGTTTTAAAACACAAATTTACCAAACATGTAATTAGCTAAATACACACACACTCTTCTAGCCACTTGTTTTATTCTGAATCAGAGCTCCTCTGTGTGCTGAACGTGGGGAAGGCATCCTTAAACGGCAACTGCTTCTTTGTTGAAAGAAATTCACAGAATCACAGAATCACCAGGTTGGAAAGGACCCACTGGATCATTGAGTCCAACCATTCCTAACACTCCCTTAAACCATGTCCCTCAGCACTTCATCCACCCGTTCCTTAAACACCTGCAGGGAAGGTGATTCAACCCCCTCCCTGGGCAGCCTCTGCCAGTGCCCAGTGACTCTGTGAAGAATTTTTTTCTCATATCCAGCCTGAACCTCCCCTGGCGGAGCTTCAGGCCATTCCCCCTTGTCCTGTCCTCAGTCACTTGGGAGAAGAGCCCAGCTCCCTCCTCTCCACAACCTCCTTTCAGGCAGTTGTAGAGAGTAATAAGGTCTCCCCTCAGCCTCCTCTTCTCCAGGCTAAAAAACCCCAGCTCTCTCAGCCGCTTCACCAGCTTCGTTGCTCTTCTCTGGACACGCTCCAGAGCCTCAACATCCTTCTTGTGGTGAGGGGCCCAGAACTGAACACAGTACTCAAGGTGTGGTCTCACCAGCACTGAGTACAGAGGGAGAATCACCTCCCTGGACCTGCTGGTCACACCGTTTCTGATCCAAGCCAAGATGCCATTGGCCTTCTTGGCCGCCTGGGCACACTGCTGGCTCATGTTCAGTCGCTGTCAACCATTACCTCCAGGTCCTTCTCCTCCATGCAGCTCTCAAATTATAACATTTGCCACAATTTTAGAGGTTTGCTTGTGACAAATATAGCTCAAAAAGCTCCACAGTGAGCAACGTGTGGGTTGTCTCCCCACCCCTCTCCACCTTCCTGACCATCTCTCTCCACAATCATGCGCACATCTCTCCATCTCTGTGTCCACCTCTATCTTCGTTCCCACCTCTCTCTGTCTTCCTGTCAATCTCTCTCCATCTTAATGTCCCTCTGCATTCGGTTTAGCCGTGGCGAACCCATGGTGATGCTCCTTGAAATGAGCTAACACTGAATGCAGGTAAAAGGATTGAGATCAGGGTGCCCTTTTCTTTTTAAATCTTCACAGCCCCTTTCTCTGAATGGCACAGTTACATTTGGCTGGTTTTGCTCATTTTCAGTTTAATGTAAATAGCAGCTCTGGAAATAATTTGCGAAGCTTGCATATGCTAATAATTTGTAGCTGAATTATTATTATTTTTTTACATTAAACAATAATGTTGATATTTTCCAATTTTGCATGCCAAACACTGAAATTGAATTAAGTATTGTTTAAAATAACAATAATATAAATTTGTTTTAAATGAATTTAGTGTCATTTCACTGTTTGAAAAGTAATGTGGGAAAATATTACTGCTGGGGCAAGAGTAAATATCTAAGTCTATTAATTTTATTGAAGTAGTGGATAGATCCACATGAACTATTTCTGTGTGTGTTTGGTTAATATTTTATTGAAAATTGGTGTTAGCTCTAACTAATGAAAATCCAAACTCACTTCATATATGAAGGTGTAAAATGCATCCAACAACTTAATAACCCATTAACTTCAATGGAAATTTTTATGCTAAAATAAGAAAAAAAAAAAAGGTGTTTCTAAGAGATGTATAAAAAGTGGAATTCTGCCAATATAGTCAGCCCTTATTCTGAATTAACACGAGGAGGAGGATGTGCCACTGCGATCTTTCATTGTCCAGCGGCTGCCAGCACCAGTTGTTTGTAAGGAGGGTGCAAGACAGCCCCAAATATAACGATATGAATGCGTCCTTCTTCAAAATAGCGCTTTTCATTTGCATTTTGCGAAGGGCAGTGCAGTGAGCTCCCTTTTGCAGGTGATAAAAGGGAAGCAGAGTGTAGGGATGTTATTTGCCCCATCTCACCCTGTCAATGGCCAGGGGTAGAGCCAGGAACAAATCCCTGTCTCTTGACAGCTAATCCAGTGCCTAAGCCAAGATGGTCTCCTGCTTCAGGAAAATGCTTAATTGTAGGTAGCACTTGAGCACATGTTAAAGTCAAGGGGACTTAAACGTCTGCTTGAAGTTAAGCCTATACTTAACTACTTTCCAAACAGAGGGTAAACTTAAACCCATGTTAAAGCGCTTTCCTGAATCCAGGCAAAATCTGTCCAAAGCACTCGATTCTTCTAACTGCCATAATTAATGGTGTGGAGAAGTTGAATTCTGGAGATTTCTATCTCTTCCTGGCTCTTGCTTTGCCATTATTCTCCCATTTTTCTCAGAAAGAGAAGGAGGTGAAGAGGCTGGTTTAGTATTTTTAGCAGCCCTCCTAATTCTAGCTCTGCATATCCTTCTTATCTTGATGAAATGTCAGTGTTTATTATTATTGTTTTATTGTGGCTCCTGTTACGCTTGAGACTTGAATGCTTTTACGTAATTATCAACTCTCACATCTGTGTAATGTGAATAAAAGTGTTTATTAGGAGAGGAACGAACAGCCTCAACAACACAGTGAAAAATAACGGGAAGCCTAGAACAGCATCACGTTGGGTTTGTTGACTTCAGCAAAAAAACCACGTCCTCGCTGCTGTGTATTTCTGAAGTTATGAAATTGCAGTCATGGCAGATCAGAGCACGTATCTTGTTTGACAGAAGGGAGGGTGAATATCAAAGTGGTATTCTTCCTTCCAGCAAATTAAAACTGCAGGGTTTACGCAGTGCAACCATTCGAGAATCCCATCAGAAGGCAACTTATTTCTGTGTAACACCGATAAGGGTTCAGTCGTGCCGGTGCGGACTTGAGGAGAGACACGTGTAGCCTCAATCATACAGGCAGACAATTTGATCTATGGGATGATCATGGTGCAGAAGAGTTCTTACCCGTTAACCCACGTTCAAAATCTCAGCTGGTGCTTGGGGTGTTGTGTAGGCTTCAACTGGGGACTATAAAAAGCAGCAAGCTGTATATCAGAGCCCAGGCAGACAAAGCTTCACACTTTCCCTGTTGCTGCCAAGCTGTCTAGAACTGGAAAGACGGTTTGTTTGAGTTATACAACCATTCAAGATCCAGCTTGCCCTTACCGGAGTAACTACTTAGCAAATGTTAACACTGTAAATGGTTTCAGCCCTCCTGTGAGAAAGGCAAAGAGAAAGTCCCCAAACTGTACATTTTCATGGCCAGCAGTAACTTGTGCTGGTGCCTAAAGCAGGTGAAATTAGTTGGACAGGACAACTCAAGGATTTGGACATGTGGAATGCCGTGGAGTTGTTTAAAAGAAAGTATAGAAGTTATCTGGAATTTGCAGTGTTCATAAGTGAGGAAAAAAAAAATGTCAGAAAGGACTTCTGACCTGAGCAGATAAATAATAGCCTTGAAAAAAGGATATAAGTAGCAAAACGCAACATGCTAGCAGTGGCAGAAGGGGTGGATCAGGTAAAGAAGCCATGTTTTGATGGTTAGGAGATGAAGGTCTAAAGCTAGGGTACAAAACTGGGAGATCTTGTGCAGAAAGGAAAAGAAACAATAAAAGGCTCTCTAGCTATATGAAAAGAAAAAGAACGAATGGGTCTACCATGCAATAAGCGTGGTTTGGGGATTAGTTTGTGTCATCCAGACGTTGAAGAGACTCTACCTCAGCTTTCCCTAGGGATTGAAGATGGCTAATGGGAATGAATGAATAGAAGTGGAGAGGGTCATGTGCAATATGCAGACCTCCAAGCGCTTTGTGTGTTCAAGCCTGTAAGGATCAGATCAGCCCCAGGAGAGAGAAGGAACTGACACATGAAATCACCATTCCTATAGCAAAGATTCTCAATAAACTGTTCAAAGCCTGAGTGCTCTGCCCTGAGCGTTTGACTGGAAAGTAGCAAACATGGTACCTGTAATAAAGGATGGAGCAGCTGTAGAAAAGTGATTAGGGAAACTCCTGGCTGTACCTCAATACTATGCGATGCTCTAAAGCAGCTTTTTGAATAACTGAATACACGAAGGCATACGGAAAAAGGGATAAATGCAAGATGGGTTTGTGGGGGAGAGATTGTGCCAGGCTCCTCGGAGAGTTTTCACTGAGCAGAAGTCAAGAACAGCGTGGTGCCCCAGTCCAACCACGTTCCTCTGAAGGACTGAATATTTTGTGCTGTACAGGGAATTTGTGATGATGGAGAAGGTGAGGATTAAAACCAGTGTTCTGCCATGGGGAAAGAGCAGTCAAAAGCGGCAAGGGTGGAAGGAGAGTTGGAAAGAAGAAATGGGGAACTGCAAAGTGATTATGGTGTTGCTTGAGATAATGAAACACACTGTTGGTAGAAAACTCAGAAGCACTGTTGATTTGGATCAACTTACCTAATTTGAGTATTGTGAAGTACAAAGTCAATGCACACGGGGACCAATAACAGAAGTTGCTGCCTTAAACCATGGACTCCTCATCTTGAAAGACAGACGTAGCGGAAGACTATTAAATGCTTAGGGAATGAAGATGGGCCACTGTGCAACCTGGCTGTGAACAGAACAACCACAATCCTAGAATATATCCATCTTATTGCAGAACTAGAGTAGTGTTAATATTACTGTAGAAGACACGAAGGAAAACCTGAGCTTAAGATTCAGACAGGCAGGGTTACTGGAGTGACTGGGGAAATGGAGAACCTATTTCATGAAAGAAGGCGGAAAGAGCAGGGCTTGTTCAGCCTAATAACACGAAGGCTGGGAAGAGATAGGCCTGCTCTCCAGAAATGCATCAGGGGGGTAAACACTAGGGAGGGATAAGAGCTATATAAGCTGAAATGCTGGCACAAGAACAAATAGGCAGGAACTGGCTCTGAATAAATCGAGGCTGGAAGTTAGAGGGAAGCTTTTAACTGACAGAGGAAAGGGGCTCTGCAACAGACCCCACCAGTGTGACTGGGACAAAAAAAAAAAAAATCAATAGTTTTAAGATGGTGTTTGATAAACTAATGAAACCTATGCATTTTTTTTCCTTTGCTGTGTAAAGAACCAGACTCGATAACTTAGAACAGCCTTTCAAATTCTACAGTGAATTTAGCACCCTGAGATGCGTATGACAGATAATGCATTTGGAGTAATTATTTTAGGCTCTCTGCAGCCTGTGGCAAGCACTAATTACCTGGCAGTAGTGGCACAGTAGGAAGGTGGAGCAAGGCAGGAGTCAGTTCCTGTTCACTAGTTAGTCGTGAGAGCAATGGTGCGTGTGCTGTGCTGGAGCTCAATGTTTTAATGCTCATCAATAGAGGCTCCCTGCACCATCCGTGGTGCCCGTCCTCAGAGCTGGGACTCATAGGAACTGAATCCCACCAGTCAGCAAAACATCTGGAAATTGTCACCTGAAATGCTCTGTTCTGCAGCGCTTTTTTCAGCTCTGGTGAATCCGGCAGATAACTGAGGCAGGTTAGAGATAGATATTATCATTAAAGGCTGCAGTCAAAATTCAATGTGTTTAACTCCAAGTTTCCCTCTACCATATAGATGTTCCCAAGTACCCTACAGATGCTTTTTACCCCCTCAGAGAGGGTTTCTCCAGGAAAACCCTCCTGAGACAGCATGAGATCTACCATCAGCTGTATTCAAAAAAGATCAATTAAAACACTAAGTTTGCGTAAGGTAAAGATAATCTGATGCAAACCACCTGAAGGTCGCAGAGCCTGAATATAAGGTCACCAAGAGATCTCCAGGTTCATGTCATCAGCTGGGAGAATAAGGATGGATGTGTTTTGACAATGTTTATGTTTAATTTAACAATTAACACTGGCCTCACCTATTGATCTTTAAGCAAACAGTTGTTACGGTGCACAATGACATTGTAGTCAGTAGCTTCAGCTCATATTAGCGGCTGTTTCAGCTGAGTTGCATTAAGAAATGCTAATTGCGAGAGTCTTGTGGAAGGAAAACCAAAACAAAAGGATAGCTACACTCTTTGATGAATGTCCCTGCTCTGGGCAGGGATGCTATTAACAGAGGCCTTAGAGGGGAAACAGCTCTTTACTCTTTCCCACTTGGGTGATACACAGTTAAGCCTTATCTCATTGCCAGCTCTGAGTGAGATTGATCATTTTTTAATTTACCAAATGTGATTTAACCCACTTTTACGTTAATGTGAATGTTACTAATCTTCAGCTTTCATTATTCCAGCATAGAAGAGTGGAAGTTTTCCAGCAGAGAGCACCGAGGACCCAGGTAAGCCACTGAACAGAGCAGCACTGTGTATAAGGTCTTGCTCTCTTCTTGTTAGTACTATCTGTACTCCAGAAAAGCTCAGAGGTGGCGTCTGAAGCCACTTGCTGTCTCCAAATATGCACGTCCACCCCCTTGCTTGTGCCCACTCCAGAGTTCTTATAGCTCTGCAGTGAATTGTACCTCAACTCTGGAGATAATTAAAATTTGAGCATATCAACCCATGTGAAGGAAGAAGAGTTAAAAACCAGCCCTGTCCTTTATTGACTGTTGCGCTGTTGTGGATTGGCTTAAAGCAGAAACCATACCTAAGAAGTTGTGCTGTTTGTGCTCCAAACCACCAAAGCAAGAGGAGGTCCCCGGGAAAATTTGTAGTGAAGCAGTCGGAAGACTTGACAAGGGGTAGAAGGAATTAAAACTACAGAACTGAGGTGGCACACCTGCTCGCACATGAAGTCAGTGTTGCAGGCAAGAGAGACCCAGAGACCGCTATTTAGCAGTATCGGCTCAGCGACTGTCCTAAGTCTTAACCATTATATAAAGTGATGTGCGCTGGTTGTACCGGCTCCGGACCCACCATGGCAACTAACCGATAATATTGCTTAAGGAGTTACCCCTCATCAGTTGAACCATAGTGATGGTTTCAAGGAAAGAAATGGTGCATGGTATGACTGCATGGAGGGCTGGGGGTAAGGGAGTGGTTGGAAAGGAAGATGACGTGTAGAAAATCAAGGCAAGGAACTGGTATTTTGGACAGGCTGGAGGAGAAGAGGAACAAGAAAGAAAGAGGAGTCATATAGGACAGGAGAGGTGATCAGAGCAGAAATAAATATTTTAGCAAGAGAGCAAGTAAGAAAAAGGCTGACTTGAAAGCCTTCTCTGGAAGCTTCCTAATCTACTATTTCTGTAACCTTCTCCTGACCCTTTTTTTCCTTGTGTTCTCAATTATTTAGAGTAAGCGTTGTCCCTGTCTTCATTAGATCATCTATATGTGCATGCAACCTAATGACAAGGGTGAGCTACTTAATCCTAGTCTGTCAGTGTCATCCTGGATTAATTTACTCCCTGTTCAGCACTGACTGTCACTTGGATGAGTGTCTCCCGCACCTTTTCTTTCCTTCTGCTCTTTTCTTCCCCTTTGGCCATGCCTTTGGCAAAGGGCCCTGTAGCTGAAATGCCCCCTGTGACATTCCACCAGATTCCCCCGGCCATGCTAAATACCGCAGACGTGCCCGCTTTGTCTGCTACCTCCATCTTAATTCTTTATCTGCTTACACGGTTCGCGTCTCCCCCCCCCTCCCCATTACTGACCTTGTGGATTAATGTATAGTACGGGACTGTAAGCTTTCTTGAAGGCTGGGTGAATTGTGTCCTCAGCTCCCCATCTGTCGACATCGTCTCTTATTGCCTTCTGCACAGTGACACGGACACAGCTGAGACTTCATAGGAAGCAGATGAAAGAGATGGGGTTTTTTTTTTCTTCCTTTTTCTATTATAATTTTTGACAGGGAGTTTCCAGTTTGGCAACTGGTCTCTAGGAGTGTCTTGTGGGTGTCTTGTTTAATCAAGGGATTGCAAAGTCCAAATATTAATCAGCTCTATTTAAAGAAGTAGGAGACAGGAGATGTGTAATTGCTGGGATAATGTGGAAGCCTAGGTTTAGTCAAAGGTGTCTGGTTTGTGTGGCTGAAACATAAAGGCTAAACAGTTTGGCACAGAGAAGAGAACAGATGAGACTATAGGATGAACAACTGGGAAAGGACTTCATGTTCCGGCGATTTTAAGGTCTCTTGCTAACCTAGATTGGGGAAAGACTTCCCACAGGTATCCTGGGGAGGAAAGCTCTCTCCTGGCCGGATGAAGCCACTGGTAACAAAGCACAGTAAACAAGGAGCTACCAATGATACCGGGAAGCTCATCCTTTGGCAAGAAAGATGGAGCATCCCATGGAAAAACCTGCTCTTTGCCATTAACGTTGTATCCCCACACAGGCTATCTGTTTTGTGAGGCATGGTTTGTGTGATGGAAGAAAGCAGTTTGTGCCCCAACTCGTGATCAGGGTCTCAAGAGAAGGCAACCACACATAGTGGTGGATATTCACATTGGATGTGTGGGGCACTTTTTGGGTGGCTTGTGATTTGAGATTGTTTTTCCTGATGTCACAGTTTCTCCACAGAACACTGGCTGGGGGTGTGCGGAGAGCTCGCTTCCCTCTTTTGTTTCCAGCTCTTACTTTGCATTAAAAGATGATGAAAAGCTGCTGGAAAATACATTTAGCATTTTCCTTGCAGTCAGCTTTGTAGAATGACTACCGTGTGCTTTGGTGCAAAGAATTACATATTGCTCTTCTTGAATGTTTACTTTTCCATTTCTCTCTGCTCGTATTCTGGGATCTGCTGTCCCCCTCACCAACACAATCTACAGCTCCACGTGCCATTGTCCGCTTACGAATTCTGTAGCCAGGTTGTTCTCTCCAGGAACACTTTTTGTGTTACTGGGCATTTTGCTGTTTGAAGTAGGCAGGTAGAGGATTTGCTATAATGATTTCATCTGTTTGAACGTGAATGGGAATGGAGTTGTCCAGGAGTCAGCCAGACTCATCCAGAACAGGTATAAATCAGTCTGGCTCCGTTTTGAAGCTCACAGAGTTGAGCTGGTTTAGCCAGGAGCGTTGCCACTCTCTGCTAAGAGTTAGAAAATGCCATTGAAACCATCAGGCAGACTGTGCTTCGGAGGAAAGGAAGTACAAAAACATCAGACCCCTTGTCACTTGTGCCACTCTCTGATTAAAGGTGCGAAGCTGTGTGCAGTTTGGAGGTCCTCAATACAAGACACTCAATACAGAGACCACCAAGCTGATCAAGAGCCAGCGTGCGTGAAGAGACTGAGAGTCCTGGGTTTCTTCAGGGGTAGCTGAGAGGGGATCTGAGAGGGTCATAGAGGAGACAGAGCCAGGTTGTTCTTGGAGGTACACTGCAGAGGAACAAGAGGCATCAGCCACAAATTACACCATGGAAAATTCCACTTGGGTATTAAGTAAGAAATTCTCCACATGAGGGTAGACTGGAAAAGGGGATCTGCACTGCGGAAGACAATCGGCTAACTAGCTTTGAGATGAGTGGTGTTTGTTCCCGACTGTCTTCTATTTAATAGATGTAGAAAACAGTAGCTTTGTGACAGTCAAGTGACTTCTCAATAGAGATGGCTTTTACTGAAAAATAGAATTTCTGTCCTATGGGAAATTCTGCTATTTTCATATTTGTTTTCATCTCAAATTGGAGCACATAGTTCCTAAAAAGAATTGATTTGCAAATGTCAGAGTGTTTCATGTTGACATTTTGAGCTAAAATGAAATATTTTTGCTTGAATCAGGCCATCATTTGCTTCTGCCTGAATGGCCTTTTTCTTGCAGGAGCTGCAGCATTGTTCCTATGATTCCCAGGAAAGCCCACCACCAGCTAAACTGTATTTCTCATGAAGTGCCTTTATTTCTTCCATCAGCTGAGTTACTTGGGGCAATCATGAGTCTTCCCTCAAGCAGTGTGCCGGCTCAGGCAGATGGTAGAACAAAACAAAACCCATCAGTTTTCTGACCAGAACATGTTTGAGAAACATTTTAAACCTGCGTTGAAAACCTTTGGGTTTGCAAACCCTCATTTTCTGAAAGGAGAATAGTTTGTTTCCTCTTTTCCCTAAGAAAAAATGTTCAGTCAATCCAACATGCCACAAACATGTTCACATCTCTCTGTGTGTGTGCAACGGTGTTTCTCTTCTATTTTAACAAACGCTGCAGCTGTGTTCTGTTCTCATTTCCCACGAGTGAGCTCCGACTTTCCCCTGTTAGTTTTAGTGGAGCTAATCCAGTCGCAGTCACACAGCCGGGGCTAAATTTGGCCCACAGAGGAGGTTTCTTGTCTTTAACAACTACACAGAGGTGGAGCCACAGGTGGTAGGAACCAAGGAAATCGGTGGAATGTGGATGACTTTCCCTGCCAATGTTCAGCCCCAGACATATTAACGGCCAACTACCCGTAGTGCTTACAAATATAGTTACAGTCCATTTCCAGTGCTGCTTTGGGCAGAAGATGGAACATTTGCAGGCTTGCTAACTTACTCTGGCAGGAAGGGTTTTTCACACTTTCTGCTCTGTTAGCAGTATCCACAGTAGATCTCCTCTCCTGTTCCTTTTCTCTCAGCCAAGACTGCTTGCCTAAAGCCTCTACAATATCTACCTGCAGATCTTCTGCTGTTTCCGTGCTCTCAACTGTGTCTTCTGCAAAGTCAGTGTGAGCTGAATGCAGACATCTGAGGACGTAATTTGGGCTTAAATTTTGTAGCACATTAGGAGCATGCTAATTGCCTAGGGTGACATCCAGCTGACAACTTTTGATTTGATTTGATGGTAACTATGTTCTCGTTCCTGTTTAAAATTCTATCTCCTAAATAAATGAGTGATGGGATCGATAGCCTCTCTCTGTTACCAGGAGGGCTGCGGTGCACCACTGTGATTTTGACTTTGCTGTTTTCTTTGCCAACTAATTATGACAAAAATGACATACCAGGTGATCTTTGCTTGTTCCTGAGACACTTTTAACACCATCTCTTCGGCCCTTTTCCCAGAAGCGATTGCTTTTCTTATTTGCTTCTCTGGTTTCCTGTTCATTACATTTGTTGACAAGCGCTCAGATGAATTCATCTGAGTTGCACCCTTGCTGTTTCCTCGCCTGGCTGGGACCTTTCCTTCTGCATGCCAGGGTGGGCGTTTAAAAATATAGCTCACTTGATTGCTTGCACAAATGTTTGCTGAGGAGGGTATCTACACAGTGAGAAAATGTCAATCAACTTAATTGCATGTGCAAATTCCACTCTGCACGTGTAAATACAGGATCTGTGCACAGTTGAAGTATCTGCACTGGGAAACTAGGCTTTGCTACTTTTTAAATGCCTTTGTCAAGAATTCCCTTTAAGTCCTGCGAGATGTCTGAAACAGATGTTTTGCCTTGTGATGTTCAGGCCTCACAGGGGTCTGAAACCCATTAAAGAGGATGTGGTGGACTTTGCTGCATCTTGACGTGTTCAGACTGACGTGTGTTCAGACTGTTGCCTCTAACAGAGATGGCAGAAGGAAGCATGGTGCCACCCTGAGCAGCTTTGACCCTCAGCCCAGCATCCTCAGAATATAAAATTCAGCTGTACCTTCAATCCAAAGCTTGCTTGGCTTTGACCGGGTAAGTAGGGGTGCATCTTTCTTGCTGTCAATGCTGGGCTGAATGAAGTAACTGCCAGCAAAAAAAATGTTCAGATGAATTAAGGCAGCAGTGATGTCTTTCCATCCCTGAGGCAGGGGCAGGTAGGGCTGGGTGTCAGATCTCTCACACAGCCCTGGGCTGTGAGATGGGCAGTAGAGAAGGGTTAATGTCACATTTACATGACTGAGAAGAAACAACTACGGGAAATGCCCAGTTTACTCAGTAAAAAGCAAAAAAAGCTCTGGATTGGGAAGTTCAGGGGAACAAAAGGCTCACAGATAACCTGCAGCTGTACATCCAGAAGAGAGAAAATCTGCTTTAGTGGCCTACTAAACGTCAGAGACCGCATATCTTGTATGGTTAAATCTCTGCATACTTGGTTAACCTGGTCATCATAAAAGAAGTTCAGCGAATTTCTCTCTCTTTGAATGAGATTTTACTCTCTTTGGATGAGATTCTTACTTTGCCCAAGCACTTTCCATGGGAACTTCCCTGTTAAATCAAAACAGCCATCCCTCTATCTGATAGCAGCCTGCACCACTTGCTTCAGACTAAGGTGAAGCAAATCCTGCAATGGGAAGCTAAGGAATAATTTGCTGTAGATAAAGTTACTTTGCTCGGAGGTTATCTCCAGCCACAAAGCAGAAGGCTTGTTATCTGATCCCAAGCAGCACGAATCTTTACTTGCCACTCTGCAGGAGAATGAGATCTTCCCATTGTTCCTGGACACAGCTTCCAAACTTCATTTTTTTTCTGCAAGATGGATATTCCTTGTCCCTAGCTGGAGCTGTATTTCACTGGTGTGCTAGGACTAGCAATGCCAGACCCTGGGGTTCACAGCTTATTGCCATTTGCTGCCTGTTCTTCTCCCTGGTGCTCAGTTCTGCCTTTGCTTTTGTTTCTTCTAAGAATGTGCTTAAAAAAAACCCCCAAAACTGAAAAGAAAACTGTTTTGTAACCCTCAGTAATCAGGAATCTGATTAGGAATGGGCACTGCATTTCAAAGAGCCCTCAGAGAGGTAGAGGCAAATTGTTTGTACAAGTTGCTTTGGAAATTGTCATGCATTATATCACCATAAAATAACAATCAGGAGCTGGAAGAACAAGGATTATTACCACAAAAAGCCACTTCTCCCAGATAGCACTGCATTAAACCTGTTGTGTACATAATATTTCATTAGAAATAATATCGTTATTAACAGATGTCCATTTTCAGCAGAGCAAATGTGGATGGGATTTCATTGTTTCTCACTTGCACATAAATGGATCTTGGATGATTGTACTCTGATTATGAAAAGCTGCAATTAAATATTAAAGTAATAAAGCTCAGGTTAAACATCTTCTGGAGAAACTTGTGTTTCTTCCAAAGGAGAGGCAAACACAAATGCCACGTTCTAGCGTGCTAACCTGCTGCAATTTTGGAGTTATTTTCTAGGTTGTGTCTGCCTCCTTTTCAGATCCATGCAAACAAACCTGCAGATTAGTGTGTGTGTGTTTGTGTGTGTGCGTATGTGTGTGTGTCTGCGTGAGTAACCCAATTTCTGCCTTTCATCCTTGGCCCAGATTAGAGGCCAACCCTTGCAATGTGGTGGCGAAACATCCAAGCCGGAGCCGGGGCTTAGTTTTTCTGTATTTGATGTAACAGGTAGATAGAAATGCTCCCTCATGGGAATAAGTTTATTTGGTGCAGTTCTGTCATTTTGTTTGTTTACTGATAGTCGCAGCCTTATTTTGATGCAAAATTCTGCCTGTCTCCCCCACCCCCCTTCCCCTCCCTCCCTCTCTAGAAGTGACATGATCAAAAGCTATTTCTTCTTCAGAGTGATTTCCAGTAACCTCCGGAGCAGTTTTTTTAATTAAATAAACCTCATCTTGTCTAGCTTTCTGGTCAGCATTTTGAACCCCCTGCAGATGGGTCTGAAGGATTAACAGCAAATCCTCCTCGACCCAGCTCAAGCAGATGGGCGGCATGTGTCTGATAAATACTAGGACAAGGTCTGCTTCCTCGTGTTTCCAACAGATAGACGGTATACCCTGTAAATTAAATTTAAAATGGTGGCCCTTTCAACCCTTAGAATAGCAGAGGAAAAGGAATACAAATGATATGAATTTCCTATTTCTATCGCATTGTCACCTCATGACCACAGAGTTGAACGTCACCTGTTGGGTAACCAGTACCTCCAGGGAAGGCTGGGTCAGGAAAATGCTGAACTTACTGAGAGCACAATGTGTGTGAGCCCCTGTGTGGGTCTGACGCATCTCCTTGCTGATGGCTTTTATTTGCATATCAATTTGTGGAGCAACCTCTTTCCAGATGAATTTCTCTTTGACATTGGTCTCCGTACAGGCATTGCAATAGGGGGCAGAATTCACCCTCCTGGCTGTGCAACTCTGCCCCATGCAATGGAGATGTTCTCAGTTACCTGAGCAGAGAATGGGCCATTTTCCCCACCTATTCACTTGTAAGAGTCAGGAATGCTCAACCTGGTTCCTGGGGTCAAGGGCAAGCCATGGAAGCAGAGGGAGTTCTGCTTCCTAGCCTCGCTTGCTCCAACAGAGGTCCTCCAGGCCCATGGACTTCCCAGTTCCTTAGCAGAGATACTTTGTAGAAATGAAACGAACCCTTTCTCCTTCCTTTGTGCTATTTTTCTTTTTTTTTTTTTGTCGCTTGAAGAGGAAAAGTATAGGCATTTTTAAGTCCTATGCTTTATCCGTCCTTCTTCTTGCCATTTCCTGCCCTCTAGGATGGTGGTCACTCAGGAACTGCTCATGGACGGAAAGATTTATCTACAGTTGCACTGTGCATGGCCACTGCCTGGCAGCATTAGTGGAAACCGCCTTTCCCCAGTGACCTTGCTGCTAAGCTGGAGCAGGCAGTGACTGTCACCTCCAATGACACTGCTCAGAGGGTCCTTGTCAGAACAATTACCACCGCTATGTCAACAGATCTTCTCGCAGAGCCTTTGGATCCTGAGTCAGGATACCTGTGATATTTGGGGCTAAAAGAGTTGTGTTTAATAGTCACACTTCAGGGTTGTGGCATGCTTAGGAAGCCAAAGACTCTGCATCCAAACCAGGCAGGAGGTGGTGGGAGCAATTCAGAAGCAACAAATAAGGATGTCATTTGAAGGCTCATTTAAAACTGAAGATGAAGAGACTGGGTCTGAGGATACCTCCCATTAGAGACATCAATACATAGTGGAGAGTGGGTTTTCCTCTTCTAAGCCGTTCTTTTCACTCTCAGATGATTTAGGCTATAATTTAAGGTAGAAAAATACACTAAAGCAGTTTGACAGTAGCAAGCATGCGAGCTGGCCTGTCCTCCCGGGACATTCAAGTAGCTGCAGCATCGTGTCTTCTGCAGAGCCCTTTGCAGATAAGGTGTTGTGGGATGGATGCTCTTTGGGAGGGTGATAAGAGGGGAAAAATGGAAGAATTCAAAGGAGAAGTTTAAAATACCATAAAGCTGGTGGACTAAATGTTCAGCTGTTGCAAACCAGCTTACTCCTGACTGTGGGTGGACTCGCATCGTGTTACACAGTGAAAAATCTGGTCCGCAGAATCAGAAACGGTAGTCCAGGCTATCTTCTTGCCCCTGGGTGAGTTTTGACTGTCTCTGGACTCTGCTTCTTCTAGTTCTCATATTTAATTATCTAAATGACACTTTTCACATCATTTCCTTCAACGAGAGCATTGTGAGCATAAAACCCCCACATTTCTTCATGCAGTACTCATCCCTCAGGATGGTGGCTTGGAAATATGAGTAAATGAGAAAGAAAACCATTCACTGACTTGTTTTTTCAAATAATCACAAGAGTTTAGAGAATGAGACAGCACTTTTCTCCGCTTGCCCAAAATGTTTTAATATTCATCACTTTCGCTGTCCCTTTTATCTTACCTGCTTACACAGCCGTGATATCAGAGTTAGGGAGCTCGCCGTGTTTTTATGGGCTAATATAAGAAGGGTAAGGTAAGTGGAAAGTTAAAAGTTATATTGTCGGATAACGTAGTGTCCCTGACGGCACGTACCTATCTACTCACTGAATGTTTTTAATTCAGCTATGTGATGTAACAATACTCTTTGAGCCAGAGGGCACATTTAGCTGCCCTGCCACACAGCAAATTAAGGCTCGGCTCTCAAATTTAAAAAGCACTGGGCTTCTCTGTTGGAGAACTCCTTAAAGAAAATTTGTTCCTTTCTGTGGTAAGTGGGAAACTTGATCTTTAAAGTGTCCGTGCAAAGGACTTTTTTTTTATCTGAGCATGTAATGTTGAAAAATTTGCACTGAAGTTGTGTATTTTTTCTTTTATTTTTTCCCGTCAGGCTTGCAGTTTTAAATTTTTGAGGATGGGTTTTAATCGATTTTGTTAAAAATACCGAATAACAGAAATGTAGAGTTTTTCAGCTTTCAGGGTTAAACGCTTGTTTTCCATTTCATGCAAAATGTTTCTATCAACATACTCCTACTTCCCCTTATCAGGGTGCAGGGACAGGACAAGGGGGAGCAATTTTGAGCTGAAAGAGGGAAGATTCAGGTGAGGTGTTAGGAAGAAATTCTTTCCTGTGAGGGTGGGGAGGCCCTGGCCCAGGTTGCCCAGAGCAGTGGTGGCTGCCCCATCCCTGGAGGGATTCAAGGCCAGGTTGGATGGGGCTTGGAGCAACCTGATCCACTAGGAGATGTTCCTGCCCATGGCAGGGAGGTTGAAACTGGATGATCTTTGGGATCCCTTCCTATCCAAACCATTCTATGATTCTCTGATTCCATGATACTGAGCTTAAGGAATGATACTGAGCTTTGAGGAATGTTTACTGGTGCAGGAAAAGTAGAGAGAATTTCTCCCAGATATTTTTATTTCTTTAACAGTAGCAAAATCCAGCTTAACTTGTCTTTTCAAGCAAGATTCTGCGGGAGATGTTTAGAGCTTCACCTGCTCCGATTTGCTGCCTGCAGTGCTGAGGGTGAAAAGACAACTGGACCTTCTCCAACCAAACCATGCCGAGAGACAACTGCCACTCTTCTCTCCTCCGTTCTGTGGTGGAAGGGTGAGGAGCTGAAGGGCAAGGAAGCACCTTAGGCTGTAGCTCGGGGCACCAGAGGGCTACAGGTTGCACCACCAGCCTGGCCACACATGTCTTTCCGCTGACCCCACGGAAAGGGTAACCCTTGGGAGCGATTGTGAAGAGCAGTGGTTTATTCTCCACTTTCAAGTGATACTGTGAACCTTTTGAAGCAAAGTGAGGTGGTTATTTTTCTGTTGTTCCTTTTTTTCCCAGGGATTCCCCAAGTGGATGGCTGTCAAAGATTTTAATATACTGCAGGCACAGCAGCTAATTCTCAAATCTCTTGCAGAAGGATTTTACAGAGGGAAGCTAGGATGCAAATCCTTTTGAAGGCTTTTTCCATTTTGAAACCTATAAATAGGAAAGTAGGGCAAAATGACTCTGACAAGTTTAGACCTCACCTTCTTTAATTACTCTCTTTGGATCAACAACCTGACTGCAAATGCTTATCTGCTCCAACATTAAGCACAGGTTTGGAGTTTATTTTTTAAGAGCAGAGCACGACAATTCTGCATAATATTTTTAATACCCTTGGCCTCCAGAGATTTCCATATTCCAGTCGATCTTTAAGTTTATAATTGATATAAATGGCGAACAGGGCTGATTGCCCAAATTGTCCTTTCAGTATAAAAAGTCTGCCCATTTATTCTTCTTTAAGAACAGAGTATTTTCTTTCTAACACTTATTTCGCATTTCTTCTCCCTTTTCTGATAAATATGAAAATTTAAATTGATTGTCTTGCTACTGTTTAGTAATAATAATAGCTAATATAAACCTGTAATACAATAACTAAATAACAAATTAGTTATAAGAATGTTCTTTAGTAACTATTTAAAATGAACCATGCCTGATTGTTCTGCCATAATGTACAATGTTATTTTAATAAAGAAAATGAATATTGCATGTGCGCAGTATAAAGAGGAACGTAGTTTATACATGCAGCACACATGAAAAATTACACAAGTGTATTAATTACCGTACTTGGTTATGATATAAGCATTGGCCAAAAGACCTGAGTCTTGGGTATGGTAAGGTGCTCCTCACTTCTCTGTAGAATAAAAGGCTGTAAACCACACTAATTTTGTATAATACCACTTTATGCCTCATTTATCATACCAATATCTAGACTTGATGGATACTGAAGAAACACAGCGTGCAGAGAGGACGGTTTGAGGAGATGTGTGGAGGTTAGTTAGTGTGACCGGGTTGAATGCATGAGCCACCACACAACCTTACTGTGACTAGATTGCTCTGCAGAGCACCGGTTGGGTTCTCCAGTCATGGAGTCCTTCTCCATTATCTACCAGGCACGTAGTACCTGGGGACAGTGATCTGCGAGAGCTGCCACAAGGAAGAGTGTGTAGCTGACAGGCAAGCAAAACAGGATTTAGACACAGCTGTTTCACAGCTCAGCTCAGAGACACAAGAATCATCTAAGCTTAGGTGAGTAAGATAGACATCAGAGGAATCAGATACTAAAACTGCTCGTCTCACTATATTTATTTAATAGGAGCTGCAGGCGAATAGCTCAGAGAGAGACATCTCCATTGTGGGTATCAGTGTTTGCTCAGAATCTCACTGTGCAATGCGGTAACTCATTCCCTCCATCCATCCACCCATCTGAGATACCTCTCAACTGCAGGCCTGGAGGATTGTTCCCTCTATTCCAAGCAGGCAGAGAGAAGCTTTGCAGTCACTGCCTGGTGACAGTGATTTACTCTGGTTTTCAGTTACCCTTCAACCGATTGTTTTGCCATCTCTCATGCATTGTGATGCCTTTGCTTTTGCAGATGATTCATTTTAAGAGTCTAACCTCTGCTCTTGCTCCTGCATCTCTCCTTGTTCCCAAACGAGACCAAGATATTGATACGGGCTGGAAACTTCTTCTGGAAACAACTTTATCTGACTCAACAAGTTTCCAGTTTATCCACTTACCCCTTTGTGCAGTGAGTTGCATCTAAACCTTGGTAAGTACTACAGAAGGACCGTGGGGCAAATAGTAAACAAGATTTTACCATAAATTGTGGATCGAAATGTGTACCTGGAATAAATGATCTCTGGCTATAGGCATTATGCTGTGAGAGCACAAAGACTTTACGCCTTACCAGTGGAGGTGAGAAGAGAGAACTCGCAAGTCTAAGAGGAACATGCACTGCCAGCTGTATTTCTCTGCTGTCCCATGTGCATTGATGCATACAGCTTGAGAATTTGACCAGCATGAAATTATTTTGAATTCTCTGAGTGTCGCTCTGTTTAGGAGCGATCACACTGAATTTGTTTAGGGATATGTAAATTATATTACAATTTACCTTCAGTTCTTTAGAGGATTCTAGTGCCAGGTACCCCAGTCAGGGTCTTAGACAAGAGTCCAAGCTCCATCAATATGTTTCACTGCTCGTGTAGTTTACTAAATGTTGGCTGACAAACTGTTTTTTAAGCTTCTGATGTATCCAATCACAAAACATTAAGGCAGATAGCTGTTTTTAATCTAAATATTTTAAAGGAAATGCGTAAATACAATTACTACCAGATATTGTCATTGTTTTTCTGGTTTTATTTCTTCAATGTGCAGATTTTTTAAAGTAAGTATTTTAGTTTATTCTTTGTAACAAGGCTCTGTACAAGAAGAACGAATTCTAGTGATCCAGTATATGCTGACCGAAAATCTGACTCACCTGCAGTTGCACAGTATCTTTGGTTTCTTCAGTCTGCTGTCCCCAAAACGACCAATCAAACCCAATTGGTCTTGAGGAATTAGAATCGTGGAATCATAGAATAGTTTGGGTTGGAAGGGACCTTAAAACCCATCCAGTTCCAACCTCCCTGCCACAGGCAAGGACAAGTCCCACTAGACCAGGCTGCCCAAGGCCCCATCCAACCTGGGCCTTGAACACCTCCAGGGATGGGGCAGCCACAGTTTCCCTGGGCAACCTGGGCCAGTGCATCACCACCCTCATCATGAAGAAACTCTTCCTTATGTCTAGTCTAAATCTGCCCCTCTCCAGTCTATACCCATTGCCCCTCGTCCTATCACTACAAGCCTTTGTGAACAGTCCCTCCACAGCTTTCTTGTAGGCCCCCTTCCAGTACTGGAAGGTTGATATAAGGTCTGCTCAGAGCCTTCTCTTCTTTTCTTAGGCTGGTTTTGAATGAAGCTTCATCACTCTCTGATTATTCACCACTGCCTTTTTGTGTTACATTGAATGTGTGGCAGCCAACAATTCCTCATTGCCTTAGGGACCGTGAGCTTCCTCCTCAAGGCAAGCAAAGGTGAAGTTAAGCATAGGGACTGGGGGTTCATCTTGCAGCTTAATCCAGAGTGCCTCACCAATACCCTGTGCATATCTCCTAGGTAATTACACTGCGTGTTGCAGCCTTACTGCTCAAAATGGAAAGTGAACAAAGCAATACATGACCTGATCTCATCAACACATTGAGGCACTGTCTGGAAATCATTTCATTGTTTAGTCAAGAAATCTTAGAAAGATGCAAGCGGAAATAAGGGATTCGTGGTAGTTAATCTCTTCAGAAATGATCAGCTAGGTTTTGGTGTGTGGGTATAGGAGAATCTAGATGACTGTGATATCCATAAAACAAGAACAAGATTAGGATACTCAGGACACCCAGTAACTTTGTACTCAAATAAGTTGCCATTGTGCAACGGAGAAACAGCTTCAGAGACTGCCTGCAGCAAGATATTAGATCTCACCAATTGTCCTGGGAGGTACATCAAGCCAAATACTGAAATCAACAATAGGCTTTTGAAGTCTGGTCTACTTGCTTTCTCTCCTGTTTAGTGACCATCAAGCTGTTTCATGTGTTCTGAAACAAAACATCTGGGGAGAAAGTTGGAGAGTAACTAGCTTCATCGTACGTATATTATGGTTGTTTTCTTAAAACAGTGATGCGAGCCCTTAGCTTGAGTCCAGTATCTGCGTGACAGAGACTTGGCAAAGGCAGAAAGGTACCATTCCTGCCCTAATGAGCCTGGAGTTAAACCAGCTCTGTTACAAGTAAATAACCCTCAGAGCAAAGCACGATAATGCAAAGCTAAGGTATTTTTATTGCACAAACAGCATTCGCGCAATAAAGTGGGAGGTCTGCTCCAAATTACATTAATAAGACACAGTCTTTTGGGGAGGTCAGAAACCTCACGAAAGGTTCTCAGTTCACAGATGCACATGTACCTGTGAAGGTGGAGGTGGATGGAAACACTAGAGGAGGGTCTACATTTTTGTCTTCCTTATATCTGCTCAGTCAGTGATATCCATGAATGTGCAGTGGAGGTGCAGAGCCCTAAACGCAGACATTTAGCCTCTGCTTCCCTTTTGGGAGGTTCTTCTGTGAGTTCCTTAGAAAACATCCTTTGCAGACTGCGAGTTGGTGTTGAAAGCTCCCTGTGGTCCCCCTACCTCTTCCTCATCGATTTCTGTGAGTATTCTGTTCAACACTTACCTCTCTTTCCCCTTTATGGCAACGCTAGCTATCTTTGATCTTTTTGGGACGACCTGCAGCTGATGTGGACGTGTAAATGCATAGAACAAAGCCCTTGACAGCTCCACAAACAGACGCAGAATTTCCACAGGGGAAAGCATTTATCTGCTAGTGGCAAGATAACATATCTGAACGTTAGTTACATGTAGAACGGGAGAACGGTGTCCTCTATACCCAGATATATTGAACAGCTGTAACAGTGGTGTTACATTTGACAAAGGTGGCACAGAAAAACCTTGCATGGCATGGCCAGTTTTTCTCTCAAAACCTCATGAGTTTTGCTTGGGAAGAACATTAGCTGCTCTTCCATGCTGCATTTGGTACAGATACTGTAAATACAAAAAGACTGTTCCCGGTTAACTGAACCGAGGCAGAGTAACTTTCAGTATTTTTGGAGGTGGGTGTGTGCCAGCGCTGCATTAGCTCCCCTGTATTTTATATAGCCAGAAGCTGTGGCTACAATTTTATTTTCCTAATAGTGCATCCTGCTTTCTCTGATTTTAGTGGCTCTTGATTACGGTGCCCCTGAGTAATCGTTCAAGGTAGATTGTTAGTGTAAGCTGCGTTGCATGGTCTGTGTCTATTCAATGTGTTGCTGGCTATAACAGAGGCCCCAGACTAAGGTCAAAATTATTATGTGGAGATTAAACTGTAGAATTTAATTATGTATTCTGTTGCTCCTAGTACATTTATTAATTTAGCAGTACAAACTGACTGGAGCTAAACAAGCAGGGCTGATTAATTTGCAAAGACATCTAGGTAACAGATTGTGATCAAAGTGGAGACCTGATCCTGTTAGATTGAAATGTGTTGTTTTGTGCTACATGAAGGACATAGAGCAGCATGGTTTATCTTTATCAATGCTTTCCTCTGAAGGAAAGGAACAAGCTTGCAGATATAATCAGCGCCGAGGCAATGCCACTCAATAATTACCCACTGTCTCATCATAATCCCGGAACTAAGCCCCTGCCCAATCCATCTGGGACACTTTTCCATCTATTGCACGGCTCAAGAATACGTGTGTAAGCTATTACCTCTGGTCGTGCTATCTGTCCCCTGAGTAAAGATTCATAGCAGTGACCAATTATGTTGCAGGGAGGCTTCTCTTTCTTTCTGCCTTTTTTTCTCTTTGCTACTGAATCGTCCTTTATTTCTTAATTATAGTAACAGCACATTAGTGTACTGCTACTTTGGGGTGCAAAAACCTACACAGCTACAAAAGTACATTATTTGCTTTCTGTAAAGTGAATGTTAGACTAATAGAGATGTAGGAAAAACCTGTATTTATATGATCAGACACCTTAATGTAAATTGAATGCTACAGGTAGTAGTTACTGCTCTTGGGAGGATGAAAAGGACACAGTTTCATGGCAACAAAGATTGTGGAAGATCACAGCCTGAAAAACTGTAAAAATGATGGCAGGAGAACCAGTGGCCAGAACAGGTGTTTGAGATGACATTGTCTCAAAAAGGGTGAAGAACAAGCCTGGTTCTCATTCTCACAGGCAGAAGATGCAAATCTGAGATCAGCAGCGTGGCAGGAGCTACTCAGGCCTATGCACCATGCCCCATTGCCACGAACAAAGGCGTACCTTCAACCTGTGGCCCAACAGTCCCAAAGTTCAAGTCAGTGTAGAAAAAGAGCAGAAGAGCTTCGTGGATCTCTTTGTTTTAGACTAAGCAGGATCAACCGGGACAGCTGCAGGGTCATGAAAGTCAGGACACTGGTTTACCGTGGATTTAAGAAGGTCTCTTGAGGTGTTCTTGTTGATAATTTGGCGATTCTCAAGTGCTAGGCAAAGCAGAAAAGTGGAAGGAGGAAAGAGATGTCAATGACTTGAAAAGGGTGACATCCCAAAGAATTGCTTTATGTGATTGCTAGAGAAAATGTTTTGTAGACATGAATCAGATTTCCTCCTCAAGACTGACCATCGTGAGAAGGTGCTGTGAGCTCTAGTTCATTTCTGTAAGGTATTCAAGTTCAAATTAAATGCAATGATTCACAGCTCTACCCAGCGCTGTTATAGCAAAGCTGGATTCAAGAGATGACTTTGAATGTCTTTTGAACCTGTTTCTTCGTGCACAGCCATAAAAGGACAGATGTAGCCTTCCCTTCCTTTTCCATCTCTCTCCTGAAGGATTTAGCACACAATGAGCAGTGCAGTTAAAGTTTATCTTATGAATGGTGACTTTTGGCCTCAGTGGAGCCTGAGGCATAGACATCCTCAAGGACTATGTGGTCTACATAGACAAGACAGACAAATATAGGGAATTAAACAGAACTTCCGAGAGCTGAGGTGTCCTGGTAACTGAGCAGGTCAGTGACAAAACTAGGGAGGGAATTCTAACTTCCCAGCCTCGTAATCCTCTAAATTCTTGAGACTTAATAAAAGCGGCATTTTTACCCTAAGAATGCAGTGAGTTTTGCAGAGAAATCACATTCATGTGAGTGAGACTCTGTAGGTGGGCCAGTTTACAGACAGAGCAGAGTTAAGTGCAAAGATGTACAACACTGAACTGATCTCTGAAGAACGGAAACAAGCATGATATTTTTCCGAAGAAAAAGAGATAAATCCATGTTGTAATGCTCTAACAGGTGGCCTTTCTTTCAGGGAGAAAGCCGAACGAGGCGGCTGGATGCTAGGAAATACTAAAAATCAGGTAATTTATTTTTGTGCATCGTTTGAGGATTAATCCCCTAACTACAAATTCCTTCTGAATTATTTCTGCTTCATTCTGAAAATCTTGTCTGTGGGTGAAAGCAAGCCTTTAATTTTTTTCTCAGCAGAGCTGCTCAGAATAAACATTCTTTTGTCTAGGTGTTTTTTTCGGATACAACTATACATACCGTGGAACAAACATGCACTATTTCCAAAGATTTAACTTCTGCAGATTGAGATCTTTAGACATCTGCAGTTTTATTATTGTTTCTAGAATGATTCACTAATAGAAATATGTGTCGGGGCGAGGGGAGAGGCATAATTTTTCCTTTTCTGATGAGTAACCCTGAAAATGACAGGCACGGTCCCCACCAGCCATGGTCATAGAGACTGGCTAGACCTGGTCCAGATGGTACCGTGTTGGCTAACTTCCTGTCAATACTCTTAACAGCTTACAGACAGGTTTATCAGGAATGTGCAATGACTCAGTCTAGACAAAAGAGTCTAACAGGCATCTAAACTAACATAAGGAAGACAGGATATTCCTAATTTTTGTGTGTCAGGTTGGCCGCCCACTTAAGACTTGGTATGAGCTGTTCTCCATGAGGCAAAAATTGGTAATTACTGGACAGTGCTGAACACTACTCTCTGGGTAGAGACTTTGTTTTCCCCTATTTTCCAGCCAAATTTGATGAGGTTGATTCCTGCAGAATTGAAACTATGATACTCAAACCTCCCTTCTCTCCCCATCAGTGTGTGCAGCCCCAAGTCTATCCTCATCGAGGGGAAAAAACTCCTCACGTAGTCCAGGCTAAAAGGTTGGGGTTTTTTTATCAGAAAACAACTTCATTTGGGCTTCTGAGTACTTTAGTTGCCCTGATTGCTTACTTTTAGTAATATCCATACTTGTGGGGCTCAAAGTAGGCCACGACTGGTTTCTATGTGTGTGGGCATCCCTCTTGTCTGTAGGAATGTGAAGAGGCTGGAGGCTTGTTTCTAATCTGGCTTTTGTTTTTAATATTCACAACATAGCCGATGTCCAGACACCTCATGGACTGCCACTGTCCACCTCATGGCCAATGTAAAACAGCAGAGTCTGTTTGGAAACTAAACTAACGATGATGCTATCCCCTGCTAGAGATTATTTTTTGAAGTTTCTGTTTAGTAGTCTTTTCAGCAGACTGAGGGGTGATCAGAGCGTGCTGTGTTGTATTGGCTGCCTTAGGTGAAATATTCTGCATGAATCCTGTGGTCACGGTACTTTCAATATGCTGTTGTCTTCATTTAGGACTATTGAATCTTCTTCCCATTCTCATTCAACTGAACAGCTCTGATTTTCCTGTTTTACTCTCTGCTAGTGAAAATGAGTGTAAAAAAATATGTACTACTGCCGCATATCTTCAGCTTTCTTTCTCTTAAAACTCCCTGTTCGTGCTACCCTCTCTCATGATTAATACTCCTCTTCAGGATGGAAACAAGGACTCCTCCTTTTATCGTCAGTAGTAATGTACCTTCTATTAGGTCTGATAGGACTGTCTGCAGAAGAAGATACCGCCTAGGATCGGTTCGGATAGCTGAACAGGGCCCTTATTCCAGAGTATGCTTCCATCTCCAACATTTGATAGAGCTGGGCTGAGAGTTCCATTTTTTAATTTTATTTTATTATTAGGTTTCATGGTTGAGGGATATTCATAAATGGTTTATGATAATTTATCAGCCCACTTGGGTGAATATTGAATTTTGTAGTTTACATGGCATGCCAATTTCCCATCTGTTGTATTTGAATAATATACGGAATAGACACTATCACTCAAGTAATCCCTTTACTACCAAATCAATATACAGTACATATGGTGCTGTTTGGCCCACAGATATTTATTGTAGGTCTCTTTGGATAATCATCTCCTAACTCCCCCTGTGTCCCGGTTCTGTAAGTCCTGATCTTGCAAATGTGTATGTACGTGACTGCCTTCACACATGTGAGGAGTTTGGTCATATTTACTGAAGGCTTATTTGTAAAATCTTCAAAATCATGGCATGTTTCATTTTTTTGTAGAAGAATACTTGTGACGTGGTGGGGGTTGTTGCATATCATGCTGACCCTTTCTGTCTTTTGTCAGTATTCTATACTGAGACGTAGATTTACATGATGCCTTCCACTGGAAGAATAGTTTTAGGAATATCACTTTAACGAAGACTGAAGGTATTATTTTAAAGAGACGACCATCAAATAAGTTGACAAAAAAGGAATAAACTCACCACATTTTCTGCAGAGAGGCATTTTGACCCATTTGGGGAGGATCGTTTTTAAAGGGTTGGTTATTTTCGATCATCGTAAAAGAAACCGATATTTCTGCAAATGTAAGTTGGGACTAAATTCTAACAAGACGTCTCTAGAAAGGGCTCAGCTAAACCAGTGATATGAGAAGACACTTTTCACCCCATGGTGACATGACAGTTCCTTCAGCTGGTCACTCTGGTGCCTCAAAAAAGTTGTTTCAGGGCTGCATTTCCCAGAAAGCAAATAGGATGAGATTGAAGGGCTGGAAATATTTAGGAGATTTAAAATATTTTCTGTTTCCCTTGGCACAAGAAAGCTCTCTCTGCATAGCTGCACCGCGTGGAACTGAGAACAAACAGCCCAACCGGGACTCCTTTCTGCCTGAGGGGATTCTGTGGGAGGTAAAAGTCACTGAGTCTTTCCTTGGTTCACCAGCGCTTGAGGCTGCTCAGCAGTGTAGGGAAGATCGATTTTATTTGCCCTCCTCCTTAGGGCGTCAATATGCAGTTTTACAAGAAAAGTGTAACAGAGTCTGGGTGGAAGCTTGGAAAGAGGCAGGAGAGATCTGACAAGGCTTGAAGGGACAGTGGGTAGGACTGGGAGTGGGAGATCCAGTTTGAAATTCATGGTTTTTTATAAATGATGTAGTTTATCGGTCATAATAATACTGGCTTAAGAGGTATTGTCCAGCCCTTTCTTGTTTGCATCCCAGCTGACTGCATGCTGCTCCCTAAGGCAAAATCAGCAGTTTTCAAGAGCTGTTGGAAGCTTTGTGGGGGATGAGAAAGAGGATAAAAACACCTGAACTTCAGTGGTGGTGGAGTGGGTCCGGAGGTGACTGGTCCTTGCAAGGTCCTGGCTAATAAATGTTTTGGACAATGTAGGGGTTTCAGGACCACGGTCTTCCTCCTTTTCTCTGATGTAATCCTTGCTGTGCTTGTCTCTGCATTTGGTATTTTGAGATGAGACTAAGTAGAGGCTCTGCCATGAAACCATTTGGACACAGAGGTATTTATAAGAGGTCCTGAGCTAACCTGAATTTTGTAGACTGACAGCAGCTTGGAGACAACTGTCTGTAGAGCTGAAGAACAGAACTAGACCTTCTTCATGCTGAGGTTTAAGAGGATTTTATCCTCCCATCCTATTGCTAGAAGTGGGCTCAGCAGGGACACCAAGTAGGATAGGTGTGAGTGGGTTGGTTTGGGGAGTAGAGAAGTAAAAAACAACCTTACCTCATCTTTTACATCCCCCAATTTGGACAAGTCTCACTGACACGTAATACAAGGCTGGAATTGGTATTTGATAGTGTGGTACAATGAGGGAAAGCCTTGGAGACAAAGCACTACCTCTAGATCCAGGTAGCTCACCTTAACAAAGATGATCAGAGTGCTGGAGCACCTCCCACATGAGGACAGGCTGAGAGAGTTGGACTCGTTCAGCCTGGAGAAGAGAAGGCTCAGAGGATAGCTTGTAGTGACCTTCCAGTACCTGAAAGGGGCTAAAAGAAAGCTGAGGAGGGACTGTTCACAAAGGCTTGTGGTGACAGGACCAGGGGCAATGGGTATAGACTGGAGAGGAGCGGATTTAGCGTAGACATAAGGAAGAATTTCTTCACCAGGAGAGTGATGAGGCCCTGGCCCAGGCTGCACAGGGAAGCTGTGGCTGCCCCATCCTTGGAGGTATTCAAGGCCAGGTTGGATGGAGCCTTGAGCAGCCTGAGCCAGTGGGACTTGTCCCTGCCCATGGCAGGGGAGTTGGAACTGGATGGCTTCAAGGGCTTCAAGGTCCCTTCCAATCCAAACTATTGATGACACCAAGCTGAGTGGTGTGGTTGCCACACCGAAAGGACAGGATGTCATCCAGAGGGACCTGAACAGACTGGACAAGTGGGGCTGTGAGAACCCCATGAGGTTCAACAAGGCCAAACGCAAGACCCTACACCTAGGTCAGGGCCATCCCCATTTTCAGTACACAATGGGAGATGATGTGATTGAGAGCAGCCCTGCGGAGAAGGACTTGGGGGGTGCTGGTCAATGAGAAGCTCGACTTGGGCTGGCAATGTGTGCTCGCAGCCCAGAAGATCAACTGTGTCCTGGGCAGCATCAAAAGAAGCATGGCCAGCAGGGTGAGGGGGGTGATTCTGCCCCTCTATTCCTCTCTTGTGAGACCTCATCGGGAGTACTGTGTCCAGTTCTGCAATCTTCAATGTAAGAAGAATATGGAGCTGTTGGAACGGGTCCAGAGGAGGCTACAAAGATGATCAGAGGGCTGGAGCACCTTCCTTACGAGGACAACCTAAGAGAGTTGGGCTTGTTCAGCCTGGAGAAGAGAAGGCTCCAAGGAGATCTTACAGCGACCTTCCAGTAACTGAAGGGGCTACAGGAAAGCTGGAGAGGGGCTATTCATAAAGGCTTGTGGTGATAGGACGAGGGGGAATAGATATAAACTGGAGAGGGGCAGATTTAGACTGGACATTAGAATTAATTTCTTCATGATGAGAGTGGTGAGATACTGGAACACGTTGCCAAGGGAGATTGTGGCTGCCCCATCCCTGGAGGTGGTCAAGGCCAGGTTTGGCGGAGCCTTGGGCAGCCTGATCCAGTGGGATGTCCCTGCCCATGGCTGGGTGGGGTGGAACTGCACGATCTTTACGGTTCCTACTAATCCAAACTATTCTGTGATTCTATTCTATGATTCTATGACTTTATAACTGCTGCGGCTGGCTTGTTTTCCACATTAGAAAACACTAAGCACTGCATAGGAACTGAGCCGATGCTGGCAACATCTAGGGAAAAAATTGTGTTTTGACATCGGCAGCATTTCATTAAACGCCTCTAGTACATAGCTATATTTTGAAAATAAGAAACAAGTAAACACTAATGAATCAATCTGACAGCTCTCAGATGTATAACAGGGCAAAGGTGCCCTAGCTCCAGGTAAGCAGAGATGAGTAATTAAAAGAAATAATTATTATGTGTTTGTATAATTGAAAATTCCCTGAGGGAAAATGAGATAATTTTGAGTAAATGCTTTTACCAGTGCATTAAATATACATTTGTGATCAAGTCTAGATTCTTGGAGGCAGATGGGCTGGCCTGCAGAGGAACAAAGAGCTTCTGCAGCATCTCACTACAGCAGTGCATTGGGATGTGGTTTTGTCGTAAGGAAGAAGAGATAAAACTAAGTGATTGGGCTTTAAAAGCCTGAGCAGGTGCCTGCAGAGTGTCTTTGTGGTGGTTGGTAGAAATGGCTGGTTAGATCTTCTCATTTTTTTTGCACAGAGCAGGAGAAAGTGTTTCAGAATTGCTGGGAGAATATACCTTCAAAATCTGTGTATGCTAAAGTGGGGGTCCGTGTATGCAGCAAGTGACTGTGCCCCTATATTGGGTGCTGGTGAGGCTGCACCTTGAATCCTGTGCTCAGTTTTGGGCCCCTCAGTAAAAGAAAGATATAGAGCTGCTGGAGTGCGTCCAGAGGAGGGCAATGGAGCTGGGGAAGGGTCCTGAGCACATTTCTGGAGCACATGAGGAGCAGGTAAGAGAACTGGGATTGCTTAGCCTAGAGAAGAGGAGGGTGAAGAAAATGTTATTGGTCTCTTCAGCTACCTAAAAGGTCTCTTCTCTCAAGTAACAACTGACACGTTAAAAGGAAATGGCCTCAAGTGGTGCCAGGGAAGGTTTAGATGGGATATTGGGAAAAAACATCTTTACTGAGAGAGCGGTGAAGCACTGGAACAGGCTGCCCAGGGCAGTGGTGGAGTCTCCATCCTTGAAGGCGCTCAAAATACATGTAGACGTGGCACTTCAGAACATGGTTTAGTAGTCACTTTGATCTTGTGTTGATGAGTGGACTTGATAATCTTAGAGGTCTTTTCCAACCTTAAAGATTCCGTGATTCTATGGTTCTCTGATGTGTTCGTTTGCTCTCACATCTGTAACAAGTTACATCTACTTACGAGTGGGATTTTCTCAATATTTTCTTGACTTTGACAGGTCCTTTTGAAAATCTCATCTAAAATTTTGAGATTTGCTGCTTATTTTGAAAGTTAAGTCGGAAACAATTCAGTTTTTGCTGATGTTTAGTGGGAAACTGCTTTTCAAAGTAGCCAAACATTACCTTCAATATTTTCTCATCCTAATTAGTTCAGTCAGGGTAACAGGATATAAGACTCTCTAGAATATAAATATGTAATTCTTTGATTCTCTTTGGCCTAGGGAGGAATGGACACTAATATTTTTAGTGTGGTCCCAAGCAATTAATATGATAAGTCCTGAGATAAAGCAGGCGTGGTAGATGCTAAACAAGCATTTCATTCCTTAATGGGCCATTTCTTTATTACCCTGCAGTTACGCCATATGTGCCCAGGTCCGGAACTTTATATTTGTAAGTAGTTTCTTTGTCTTTAAAAAAGTGACTTGCTGGGTCACACTTCAATTCAGATATTACTGCGGGCATTTCTAAATGGTTTTTCTCTCTCCCGCACACACATATGATCTACAGCCCTCTGTATTACATCCCCTTTGCTGGGTTGATAACATGCAAAGCAGTGAGATTTTTACTATGCAGAAGATGTCTACTTAGCAGCTCTGAGCCTGTGGTTGAGCTGAATTATGCTTCTTTCTGTGTTTTAATACTTTTCCATTCACACCTGTTATAGAATACCGAGTGTGATCCTAGGCAATTAGATCCAATCAAACTGCAGTTCTGCAAGTACCCTTGGACAAAACACATTGCCAGCCTTCACCTCAACCCTTTGCGCAGCAATGCTGATATTTCAGCTACCAGAGCTGTGACTATTTGATGGCAGGAGGGATTTGGCAGAGCACGAGTCAGGTAGGAGCTGTTATACAGTTGCTATATATAGGAGCCAGAGTGTGGGGGCTGCAGGAAGGGACATGAGAGATATAAGGAGGGGAGTTATTCCTAAGACTGGAAAAGTAAAAAAGGATGGTAGCCCAGGCACCAATTCTTGCAGCAGTCCGCTACCTAACTCTGACAATCTCTTAAAGAAGGTAATTTTTTTTTAGACTTACATATATGTATCTATTTTCCACTTTCTTGCAAAGCTTTTCACGAAAGCCCATTTACAACGTGTTGGATTTTTTTACAGGTTCTCATTCCATTCGAAAATAACCTTTACCACTGGAGGAATATGTGAATGACAGGAAAATATCAGCCTGTGTACCACAGCCTGACAGACCCTCTCCTCCCTCTGCTGGCCCTCAAAATCCATGCACAAAATCTCATTCCAAAAAATGCTGGTTTTTCCCTTTTATTGAAAGTTGAATTTCTGCTGTGAAATAATTTCAGGAAAGTTTAGACACATGAAAAATATGGGAAATACAGAAAATTTCTACCAGCTCCCGTCCTTGTTTTTTTTAACTACCAAATCCTCTTCACTAATTAATTGAGTTTCATGGAGATTTTTTATCTTGGTGTCAGCGCATACTCAGACATCTGGAGCAGAGCCCAAGGGACCTCAACTCAACCTGTCCATTCTGTCAGAAGCTAGACCAGAACCTCCTCCATTTCCAGCTTGTCCTATCCCACCAGATTTGCTCCAGTAATTTATATTCCTCCAAAGAAGTGTGAATTCCCTGAAAAGGGATGGTGAAGCTCTCTGTGCCATAGACTCACCCGCTGACAGTGCCCAGCTCTGTGCCTCAGTTACCCCTGTCTGACTGTGCCATTTTCCTCCTCTTCCAAAGCCTGGCTGAGACGGAGCTGTGGATCAATGCCATTTGGCTGAGGGTCAATCCAGATAAGGCAGAAGCCATGCTGCTTGGCAGAGAGGCGCAGTCTTGAAGAACTGGAAGACAGTGCCTGCTCCATCGATTAAAAGAGCTGTGTCCTTTTCTCTCCAAGTCATTTGTGAACTGCTGTAGCCCGAGAGCTCAATACCCCAGCAGCAGCAATGTCTAGAAATGTTGTCTTTCATTTCGGTCTACACGAGAGATCACCTCTTTTCTTTGGGATCTTCACTTGCTTATCTTTGTCTCTGCCATTTCCAGGCTAATCTAAGGATGCAGGCCCTACCTTGGGCTACCCTGAAAGGCTGCTTGGAAGCATCGTCTAGTGCAAAGCACAGCTGCCCATCCTCCGAGCGAGGCAAACTGGCAGGAGCATATCACACCTGTGCTCCTTGCTCTGAACTGGCTGCCAAGTCCCTCCTGGGTAGCATCCAAGAATGATTAAATATCGATAAAGCCGGAAATTAACTAAGCTCTAACTAGATCCAAGTCTGCTTTTCTGCCTTGCCTAGTCACAACACCTGAAATACCATCTGAGCCTGGATCCAGATCCTCATGGCCAATGCCCTGTTTGGTTAAGGGTTTCCATTAACGACTCATTGCTTTGTGGGGCCTGAACCCAAAGCCAAGGAAGTCAAGGGCAGCTTTCCCATAAGCCAAGTGAGGATCGTTAGCTGCAAGAACATTATGTCAAGAGAGGAGGAAGCGAGAGCAGAAAAGTGAAGGAAAGGATAAATGCTTATCTTTGAGCTCAGCTTCCTTATCAAAGGAAGACAGAAAAAGATTTGGGAGGCTGTGAAAATGGAAGAATCAACGTAAGAAGAATATGGAACTGTTGGAACAGGTCCAGAGGAGGGCTACAAGGATGATCTGAGGGCTGGAGCACTTCTGCTATGAGGACAGGCTGAGAGAGTTGAGGTTGTTGAACCTGGAGAAGAGAAGGCTACAAGGAGACCTTATAGCAACTATCCAGTACTTGAAGGGGCTACAAGAAACCTGGGGAGGGACTTCTTTATAAAGGCATGGAGTGACAGGACAAGGGGCAATGGCTTTTAATTGGAGAGGGGCAGATTTGGACTAGAGATAGAAGGAAATTCTTCATGCTGAGGGTGGTGAGGCCCTGGCCCAGGTTGCCCAGAGCAGTGGTGGCTGCCCCATCCCTGGAGGTGTTCAAGGCCAGGTTGGATGGGCCTTGGGCAGCCTGAGCCAGTGGGAGGTGTCCCTGCCCATGGCAGGGGATTGGAATTAGGTGACCTTTAAGGTCCCTTCCAACTGAAACCATTCTATGATTCTAAGACAAGGAAATGGCTTCTCCAGTTATTCTAACATAAGACAGATATTTTCCCTGCTTGTGCAGAAAGCACTTGCTGTAGAGGACACCTGAGAGCTGTGACTTGGTGTATTTGGCCTTAATGCTGATGTGGAGCACTCTGTGATCAAACCAAGCACATTTACTGATTCATACTCCAGTTTCGCCCAATACCCCCATAAGTACTTTTTAACAGTCAGCCAAGACTGTTGGCCTGAAGCTCCGCCAGGGGAGGTTCAGGCTGGATATCAGAAAAAAATTCTTCACAGAAAGAGTCATCGGGCACTGACAGAGGCTGCCTAGGGAGGGGGTCGAGTCACCTTCCCTGGAGGTGTTTAAGGAACGGGTTGATGAAGTGCTGAGGGACATGGTTTAAGGGAGTGATGGGAACGGTTGGACTCGATGATCCAGTGGGTCCTTTCCAACCTGGTGATTCTATGATTCTAAGAGGCATGGCAGCAAGCAAGTTTCTTTCTTTGTGGTGACACAGAAAGGTTTGTGGGATTTGTTTGTCTTACTGTGATTTGGCTTTTTAAGATTTCCATCCTGGGAAATAGTGGAAAGAAATCCCCAACAGGGAAGCACTCCCAGTCCATGGATGCCTACCCACAAATCATTAGGCTGACTGTTTCATAACATAGCAGAGACAAATCTTTATGGACTGCAGCCACCTGCCTTAGAGAGACGCAGGGAGCTGAGAAATGCCATCAGTGCATTTCACTCCCTGGGCAAATCACAGTCTCCATACTTTAGTGACCTAATGAGCATTGTCTTCTCACTCTCTGCTATGCACAAGCTGTGCAAAACTCCTTCCAGCCTCCAAGAGTGCCTACAACACTGTCATGGACATGTTCTTTCTAGACCACTCAGCCCAAAAGGACCTTACTATACAAACTGCAGTCTTGGAGTGCACCAAAAACACTTAAGCCCAGTATCTTGTTACTGGTGGTGGCTATGGACTATAAAAAGTCCATACTGCACACGTACAGTGAAAATTCCTCTGTGTGTTCTTCCAATTTCCAGACATCTGCAGCTCAGAGACTTCCCAAGACAGAGACAGTGTCTTTATGTTTATTGGTTCAGGGTGGATTTTTCTTTCATTGATTTGTTTACAAGCTTTTTTATCTAAACTTTTAGCATTCAAATCTTCCTTTGGCAATAAGTTCAGCAGCTTAACAGCTAAAAAGTGACTCTGTTCACAGAATAATAGAATCATAGAATGGCTTGGGTCAGAATGGACCTTAAACATCATCCAGTTCCAAACTCCCTGCCATGGGCAGGGACACCTACTGCTGGATCAGGTTGCTCAATGCCCCAACCAGCCTGGCCTTGAACACCTCCAGAGATGGGGCATCCATGACTTCTCCAAGCAACTTGTGGCATTGCCTTCCCACCCTCACAGGAAAACATTTCTTCCTAAAATCTCACCTCAACCTCCCCTCTTTCAGCTTAAAACCATTCCCCATTGTCCTATCCCTGCAATCCCTGAGAAAGAGCCCCTCCCCAGCTTTTCTGGAGCCCCTTTCAGTCCTGGAAGCTGCTCTAAGGAGAAGATGCCCAGGAGCCATCCATTCTCCAGGCTGAACAATCCCAACTCTCTCAGCCTGTTTCGAATCTACCAAACGATCATTTTGGTTGATATTCCCATGAGAGAGTGCATACTCATTCCTGGTCACCTTCTCCATCCTACTTTTGCTATTAGACTTTTTTTTTGTATCCAACTGAAATCTTTCCTATTTTGACCTGTGAAGTCTTTGTCAGTTTAGAATTCCTTCTATGGAAGCCATTCCTTCAGCAAACGTTATGACTCACTTCTTCATCCTTTTTTAGAGCTAAATGTCTGTGATGAGAATTGCACGTGATTCAAGGCCAGGTTGGATGGGGTTTTGAGCAACCTGACGCAGTGGGAGGTGTCCCTGCTCATGGCAGGGGGATGGAACTGGATGGGCTTTAAGGTCCCTTCCGACACAAACCATTATATGGATCTACGATTCTATGATTAGGACATAAGGCACACCTTCAACAGGAGTCTTTACAGGCAAGTTATTGTCCAGCGCCCTTGCCAAGGGTACCTGTGGTCTGTAAAAGAAAAGCTGCCCAGCTGGAGCAAGCCAACCTCACAAATTGGACATCTGAGAACTGGTGACTGTCCCTACAGCGACAGCCACAACCAGCACGGGAACTTAGGGATGTCGATCTGCAAAGTCTGCAGTTAAGAAAGAGTGAGAAGAGTAAAGCTAATAATATAGAGGTACCTGGTATCAGCTATTGGAGTGCTCTAAAAGGAACCGTGTATTCAATGCAGCTCAGAAATGATGATAAAAGTAGCTCATTCCATCACACCGGCTGGAGAGAATGTCATGCATGCGCTGGGGAAAAAAAATCATGATTGCTAAGCGCTCCATTTTCTTTTCAAGACACTGGTGCTAGTCTGAAGTGGTGTATGTATACATTTCAGGCAAATGTGTACTTTGTCTTCAAATGAACAGCTTTCAAAATGATCTTTGGTTAAGCTCCCTTTTATTTTTATCTTTTATTCGCCTACAATGCCAGCTGAGGTTACCCATCTCCCGACAGCTACCAAATGGACTCGTAATTGTAAGGCTCGGTGATTTAATTAGACTCATTCTAAACACTCACATTTTTATCAATTAGTTAATGGGCTAAAGAGAGTCTTATTGTTGGAGCCAGGTCATTTGGAAGCTGGAGCCTTCGTGAGGGCAAGAAGCTGAAGAACAACAGCGTTAATATCTGTAATTAACCTCACGAGTCCTGGGCTGTTCAATCAGGACTGAACCCCCTCTCCATCCATATGCCTTTCGTCAGATGGGCTTTTAATTTGAAATAATTGTTACAGAAAAAAATAACAAATAATAGCTTCCTTTTTTCTTTTTTTTTTTTCCCCAAATACAGACGCATCTAAAAACAAAAAGCACAATCTTGACACGCGTGCCTGCGAGCTATTTATTAAAGCCTAGTTAATTCACAGCTTCCGTATAAATAATCATTCTAGGTTTTTAAAGATTAACAAAGCTCTTGGTAACAGATATTGTGGGATCTTTTCAAATTGATCCTCATCTCGTAATATGTATCTGTGTCTTTTCTAACGCTGTCTTTTCTACCAAAAAAAAAAAAAAGTTTGGGCTTTGATTACTTTTTGCAATTTGTTGCATGTGATTCCTGTGCTTTGGAGAATCTGACACATCTGGTAGTTGTTTATTCCTGAGGACGAGCTGTCTGGTTTGAATGCATCTGTTATAAATTAGTATAGAACAGTCTATGAGTATTATTACAGAACTACAGTAAGTTCAGCAGGCTGATCTATGTGTATATTTTAAATACACGTACTTACAACGTTTAATTAATCGCATTAGACTGAAAATATTCAAATGTTTATGTTTCTAAGTATATATGTTCATATATGCACATAGATGTGAAGATTGAGATGTGAAGATTGAGCTGTGCTTATGGCATTGCATGTGAGCTTTCTACCTTTAAAAATTCAATTATTCATTTCTATTTATACAGATTGTATATATATATACACATATACACGCCGGTATGTATACAAATATACATCTATAAACATAAAAGCCCACTTTCATGGCTTGCTAAGACAATAGGCATTCTGTGTGTCCTTAATCTTGTATATAATGTATACACAGTACACATGCCCTTAACACTCGCTCCCGCATTTTCATTCTCTGCAACTTACTCATCTTTATTCCAGTTACCATCTACTGATAAATCCCAGGACAGACACACAGATGATTTTTTAAGCTGCCTTTGAATTCATTCAGTCAAAAGAGAATAAAATTAATTAGAAAGATTTAAGGATGGGCGGGACCACATCAGTACAGGCCGTTTAAAAGAGGGTCGGAGGTAGGTAAATAGATGCTAAAAATACCTCCTGGATCACATTAGATTCTCCATCATAGGCATTAATTGCATATTGCTTCTACAGAGAAATATCTTTACCCACTCAACACACCCACTCCTGCTGAATTTTGTTTCCAAGCACCTAATTCCACCGAACTGATGGGGGTGTGCAGATGATGTGAGGGGGAGGCTGGTGATGTCACTAAATTTGGCCACGGTTGGTGTTGCCTTTCCAAGGGAGTAATTCAGCCTGAAAATGGAGTGCATACCTCGGGCCAGCCTGATGCCAGCCGTTCCGGAGGGCTGAGACCCAAGCCCAGACAACATATAGGAGCTACGGAGCCTACACGATAAAAGCAGACCCCGACTTCAGCCTTGGCAGAGTCCTGGAGGCACATGGGTTGCACAAGGGCCGGGGATCTGAGGCACAGACACGGGTTGCCCAGGGAAGCAGTGGCTGCCCCATCCTTGGAGGTGTTCAAGGCCAGGTTGGATGGAATTTGGAGCAACCTGATCCAGCGGGAGGTGTCCCTGCCCATGGCAGGGCGGTTGGAACTGGATGGGCTTTGAGATCCCACCCAACCCAAACCATTGCATGATTCTATGATAGTTGCACAGTGTGATCACAGCCACCAGCCCAGCCCCGCTGCCACCCTGGCAAGCCCAGGCTCTAACCCAGCAAGAATCGGGCCCTCTCCAGCACAATCATTCCCATCGTAAAGCACAGCGGGTTCAACAATAATTGGTCCCAAATTAAGTAGGATTAAATAACAGAAACATAACATAGCATAAATGCCAAGAAGCCAGGCCTTCTTTTTTACACAGTTATCATTTTTCTTAACAACGCCAAAGAAAAAGGCAAATTGTTGTGTAAAAATACGTGAAAATAATAGTGGTCCTGGAAAGAATGTTTTTCTTCTCTCTGGCTGTTACAAAAACAGTTGACTACTGAGAAGCAAAGAGCAAATTTGCAAGAAAGGGCACAGCACAATAGCAGCAGCGACTGTTAGGGGGAACGGTAGGGGCTTTGTTATTTAAGGAACTTCACTGTAATTTTAAAGCGTTATTTATAATAGTAATAATGCCGGCCAACTTGTTCCTCCCGTTTAATTTAATACACAACCAGCCTAAATAAAAGACTACAAAAGCAGCTGGGAACAGTACAGTTTCCTACTGTAATTGTGTATACGTATCTGAACATCTGATGAGCAGTAGTCTACATTTCCTTATTGTTATCGTCAACAATTATATCTGTGCATGCTCCGCAGATATGGTGCTCTGCTGAGCTTCATAAATGCAGTCTTTGTTTCCTTAATTATTAGGCAGACAGTTCATTCTGTCCCATGTCCAAGTTCCAGACAGGTGGAATAAGGAGGTGGCATCTGTCTTAATATTGAATGCCACGCTTCCTCCATCTGCTGTAATAACAGTGCGGGGCTGCTTGGCTTCAGTTATTCTATTCTGCACACAACTAGGCAGCCATATGCCCTTATGTGCCGCACGTGCCACCAGAGCGAGCCGGCCCCGCGATGCGGCGGCGAGTGGGAAGGAGCCTCGGCGCGGGGCTGAGGTCAGGCACGTGCTGGAGTCAGCAGGTGACAGTCAATACAGCTACTGAGATCCGCTCAAAGCGCCAATAGAAAAGGCCTTCAAAGTCAATTGACAGAATAGAGCACGCTGCCAATCAAATTTTACAGGGCATACCTTCCAGGCTAGGCAAATAAGAAGATTTAGAGCACATGGCAGTTCATCGTTTATAATCCTGTCTTAGCCCAGCATGGCTTAGTGATAGTTCTGTGACAGATGATGAGCACATGACAGCTGGGGGATCTTATACAAACTCATACAGTAAAATTAAAATTAAATTAGTGACACACTTGTACACATTAGTTGTGCAACAGTTATGCAATCTGTTCAAGACCCTTAGCACAAACCATCTCTGATTTAAATAATTTATACTGATGAAAAGGTGCTGGGCTATATTTTTTTTTTCCCCCTCTCCCAGAAGGAATGCAGCATTTGTGCATTTTTAGCTTTAAACAGCTCCATCCTTTCCATTCTGTTTGTCCTGTCATTCCTTCTTCGTGAGGACCGACAGAAAGACAGCAAAAATTTATTAATTTTTTTACCAGTTGAAATGTTTGTTTAGGGATCTGGGAGTATTTTTTTCTTGCTGACTGCACCACGCAATTCATAATATTATGGCCGGTTTGTTTTCCTACATAGCTATACTAGACTGCATTAAAAAGAATTAAACACAAATGAAAACAAACATCTCCCCCCTCGAGATGAGGAGTGGGAAGGAAACCTATAAGATTTGAGCGTTTTAGACGCAAGAGTATAATAAACTGGCTGTTCTTTGGCTCTTTAATCTGATAATCTTGTTACTATTTTATGTTTGTGTGTAGGGAAAAAAAAAAGAGAAGTAATCACTGAAATGTTGACAGTAGATCTGCAGTTTGAAAAGACTCATAACTTTAAAGCTTAGAGGGCCTGATCCTTTTATCCGCATGGGTTTGACACCAGCCCGGCTGTATTAGCTTGACTGGAGTTACACCTGATTTACGCAGTGTAAACAGAGACAGGATTCGACCCTGAAATCCTTTTCGGAAGACTACTCTATATACCAGCGGCGTGTATTTATGGCTCCATCCCAGTCGCTTAGCGTTTCTCAGTCACTGAAGGTAAAGCCATCGCATAAAGTTTTTTTACATTCTCGAGTAGCAAGACTGAGGTGGGCAAAGACTGTTGTAATACTGATCTACGCAGCAGTAATTCGGGAAATCATAATGATTTATCAGCTGTAATAATCCTTAAAAAAAAAAGAGAAGAATGGAGAAAAATTTGGGCTTTTTTTCCCTGGAGAAAAATTTTTATATATTTACTTATTTATGTGTGTGTGCGTAATTAAACGCATGACTGGAAGATGACATGGGGGCACCACGCCATGGAAATTTTCACAGCTAGGAAGGATAGTGTATGTGCATATCTATTTCGATATAATTATGATTGGAGGATAGTTTGGGGCATTCTGGTCCTGGAGATGCTCACAGTGAGGAAGGCTTACTTCGGTCCTACAGACTGTCTCTGTGTTACATTCCTTTCTCATATATGTAAAGGAATAATCCCTAATAGCCACCCAAATGTTGATCCAGTCTTTGAGCCCCCGTACTAAAAGGAACGACTCCTGTTCTGCGCACTCTTATTTTTATGTTAATAAGGTCAGTGAGAAGAAGGTTGTATTTGTTAAAAAAATATTTTCATCATCTTGTCCTTCCTCCTAGAAGCATTTGAGGCTCAAACCATTTCCACCAGCTGTGATGCTTTCACCGGATACTCATTGAGGATTATTCACCTGGTGGGTTTGTATGAGCAGGATGCAGACGAGGGCTGTATGGTGAGGTGGCATCAGCTCAGCCTGGCTGGAGGTAGAGATGCAAGTGTCACTTATGTGTGTACATGCTATGTGCTGTACGTTCTCTGCGCAGAGCCAGGGGCAGTGCCGGTGCCAGCTACTGCCAGGAGAATCTCTGTGCTCATGGCAGCGGGTAGGGCTGAGCAAGGGCATCCTGCTGGCCTGCCTCCTCTAAGGAAAAAAGCCTTAGACCTGTGCTGCAGTCCTGGCAACCTGAAAAATCGTAGAATCATAGAATGGTTTTAGAAGGGACCATAAAGCCCATCCAGTTTCAACCTCCTGCCACGAACACGGACACCTCCCACTGCATCAGGTTTCTCAAAGCCCCATCCAACCTGGCCTTGAACACCTCCAGGGATGGGGCAGCCACCACTTCCCTGGGCAACCTGTTTCAGTGTCTCACCGTTTGGTTCCCGATTATTTCTAATCCACCAAGGAACACCGTGTCCCTCAACTTGGCAAGCTGTGAGGTGCAAAATACAGTGGTATCCTGAGTATGGAAACAATGGTCTGGGAGAGGGAGGACAGTGAGCTCATATCTGCCTGGAAATGGTTACGCAGAAGGGCGTGAAGACTGCTGTGGTGGCCCCAGTACTGTGTGACAATCATGAAGCCCCTGATACATACAGCTGCAAGATGTTTTATAGAGAAATGTGGGTTTTAAAACTTTTAAGAGCTTTAAAACATGGCTTTCTTCCTGTTCTCTGCTTCTTCTGCCTGGGGCTGGGTAACAGCAGGTTCTTCTGGCAACACGAGTCCAATTGTGCAGGTTTCAGTAGAGGAGAAAAATGGTGTATAATCAACTGTATATAATAAAACTCAGGGGGAAAAAAGCCTTTTCCATGCTGCACAATATCAACATTTTGCAATTGGACACTCTATATTTACTAAGGCTAGAAAGAGAAGATGCTTTCCAAGAAGAGTTTGGGTCTTTAAAACACAACTGGCAGGGTGCAAGCTGGGTTACTGAAATGCATTGCAGTGCTTTGGTCGCCCTCACATCAAAATGAAGCCACTTAGAGGCAGAAAAGAAGCAACTTTTGGGAACACCTGCAACAACATAGGCTCATATTGCCTGAGAAGGAGGGGAAATCTCTTGGAATGCCCAGTCCCAGATATTGTCTGTGCAGGCCATGTAAATGGAACTGAAAGAATGGAGCTGTCAGGGCGGGATGGGCTGAAGGTGCTATGGGCAGCCCTATGGTGCAAGTCCATGGACCTCCTATGATAACTGGCTTCCTGTTGCTGGCAGGATGGGACATATTCTCCTGTCTCTCTCTGCTGGGTCTTGACCAGTTCAGGTGCTCCCGCAGTTTCATTTTCTTACCTCAGCTTCTCATGGTGCTCCTGTCCAGCTCCCAGAGTAACTTGGTGAGGGCTGCTTGTCATTTCAGATGTGGCATGGCACCATCACCTGCCCATCCATCTTCTTCGTGGGTTTCTCTACCTTGTCTTGGCAGTCAAAGACATTCTAGCTAACAATGGAGGTCATTCAATTGCTGTCACTAGTAGGGATGGTGGCTATCAGAAGATGAGGGGCTTCAAGTGTTGAGTTGCTGTGCTGGGTTTGACTAAGGTAGAGTTAATTTTTTCCAGAGTATCTGGTAGGGGGGCTGTGTTTTGGATTTGTGCTTGAAACAGTGTTGATGATAGGGGAATGTTTTTTTTACTGCTGAGAAGTTCTTACTCAGAGCCAAGGATTTTTCTGCTCCTCAACCCACCCCACCAGCGAGAAGGCTGGGGCTGCACAAGAAGCTTGAGAAGGACACAGCTTGGACAGCTGACCCCAACTGACCAAAGGGATATTCCACACCATATGAGGTCATGCTCAGCATATAAAACTGGGGGAAGAAGGAAAGGGGGATATTCAAAGTGTTGGTGTTTCTGTTCCCAAGTAGCCATCACACATGATAGAGCTCTACTTTCCTGAAGATGGCTGAACACCTACCTGCTGAAGTGAAGGACTGAATGAATTCCTTATTCTTCTTTGCTTGTGTGCGCATTTTTTCCTTTACCTACTAAACTGCCTTTATCTCAGCCCATGAGCTATCTCACACTCTTCTGTTTTTCTCTGCTGTCCCACCAAGGCGGAGTGAAGGGGTGGCTGGGTGGGGCTCAGTTGCTGGATGGGGTTAAACCACCGCAGTTGTCCAACAATTTCCTGAAGGTCCCACTTCCAAAAGCATTCCTGGTTTCAGTTGAGATTGATGCTCACATGGCGTTACTATTCTCCTGACATTTTCTGGTGTTACCTTCAAATTTTAACTTCATAAGTTGGAAAGGACCACCTGGTCTCCTGCTCAGTCAACTCACTCAGGCAACTCTAACCAACACACATCATATCTGCCCTCCTACTTCACCTGTCCTGTTCAACCAGACTTGAGCTGGGGTGGGGGGAATTGCTGCTGTCTGGGAAAAAAAATATGGAGAGTTTTTTTCCTCTCTCTTCTGTAATAACTAGAATAATATGGATTACAAAGGACAAAAAAAAGTAGGATTAAGATATTTTGAAGTACTGGAGGAATCATACACAAATCACACCTATATATATTCCACACCATAGACACACAGACATGGAACGGAATCAAGGCTGGTGAGAAGCTTAGCCACGTCCTGCACATGGACAGTTTTTTAATTACTTGATGGAGTGACTAGCTGTGATTTGCAGAGAAACCTGGGAACGAGTCATCTGTCTCCCACTAAGCAAGGGCAAATGGTAGGGTTAGGTACCTGTTCTCTTTGAAAAAGAGCCCAGCCCTCTAGCACGGCCATGTCCTGATGCATATGATTTATAAACGAAGCAATCAGGAGCCAAGGTAGTGTTTAAGCACCGTGAATCAGTTCTGTCTTCTCTCTCCTTACTGCATGGTTAAAATATCCATTTAACTTCTTTATCCTTGTAAATAACGGTACTGATGATAATGAGTCACACAAGTGTGGGATTTTCTGGGCTGCTCTATGTGTCTTGTCTTGTCAACCTGGGCTGGATATCGCTAGCTGGCATTGTTTCTCTTTGCTGTTGGGCCAGGTCTCAAGGCAGCAAAGTAGATCTATAATCAACAAGATTTTAGTTTGAGAATGAGCGCTGGAAACTGAATTATAAGTATTTTGCTGAATGTAAATAGGCTATGATGGTTTGGGCTCTCTGTTTATATAGATAAGTATGTGTTTGGGGTGCATGTAATTGTGTGTTGTACGTGTCCATGTTGTGTGTAAAATACACCCATACGCACTGGCATAGATTACCTAATCACTCCATTTGTGAATGAACCATGTTTCATAAAAATACGTAGCTCCACAAGAATTAATAACAAAGGCGCGTTGCCACAATGAACATTTTATGCAAGCTTATACCCATAATGTAATGAACAAAGCGAGAGGAGAAACACCGAGAACAATATCTTCACTCTATCAGCAGTTTACTTCAGTCTACTTATATATGATCAAAGACTACAAATATAGTTTAAACAGCATGAAATAATCGCCAGGTTTGCAACGTGAAATAATTTTAGGGGGGAAAAAAAAAAGAAAGAAAAGGCAAAACATACGACGGGCTCAATGCCACAATGCAATGGGCGTGTGGACTCATTTTGTGATGAACAGCCAAGGAACGGCAGCCGTAGGGAAATGAGGCTAGAGGAGCTAACCTCCCTCCTCCCTCCTCTTTGAAGATTTCTACATTCTGGGGAGAGGATAATGAAAATATTTTACCTCCTCTATTACAGAGGTGTCATTGGGCCAAAAAAAAAAAAAAAAAACAAAAACAAAAAGAAAAAGCCCAAAGATAAAAAAACAATGATGTAACATAATGCAATTGCAAGGTGGATGTTGAAAGGAGGGCAGCATTTCTTCCTCGGTGAAGTGATGGTGAAGATCTCAACTGAATGCACATACATATTCACAAGGGAATAAAGGGTACCAAAACTCACTCCCTGCAGCCCACAGCTAATCTCTTGTGCTTTTCCCCTTCTGTTTGCCTTGCTTGGCATGGCACCTCCTTCCACACAAAAATCAGAGATGAGTTTTTCGGCAGTCCCTCCATATCCAAACCTGCTCCGAAGGACAGATCAACCTCCTTGCCCATAGAGAAAAGCCAAATGCATCCCTTTCCTCCTCTTAGCTCTTTTGATCCCTTCCTGCCCTCCACCCCTTTCCCAAATCAGGCTGTTCAGCACTGGTTACTAATTCTGCAGCAGCACTTGGTGGGGAAAGTGGAGCAGAGGTGCTGCCCTGAGGGTTTCCCACATCCCCACCAGTTCCCTGCCCAGTGAAGCAGCTGAGCGGGCAGAGCGGTGGGAGCAAGAACAACCCTCTTGTCCACCACAAATCAGCTTGGGCTGGAGGACACAGCCCTCCTCCAGGAGAGGGAAATTTTAGCTTGGATTGCAGCTGGTAGCAAGGAAGGCTGGCATCCCTGTGTGTGGTTTCAGCCAAATGGGGGACCTCCAGGTCAAAATAGACCACAACAGAAGCAGGAGGTGTTCAGTGACAGCCACATTTTCACACACGGTGCAAACATCAAGGCAGGAGGGCTGTTGCTTTATCCCAGCATCCTTGGCTACGGGCAAATGCAGTTACATCTGTCGTTGTAGGTACTAATGATTACAGTTAGAGCTGTTTAATTTTTTCCATTTAGTCTCCCATTTTCAGTTGCTTCTCAATAACTAAATACTTCACTTGAGATCCTCAATGTTTATTCTCTGCCTTAGGCTAAATTCTCTGTTTCTTTCTGGTTTCAGTTGTTTGGTTTGGGGTTTTTGTTGTTTTTTTTCTCAAGGACAGCAAAATGCCCCAGCCTTTTAGAGTTTTGAATTAGTGTTGCTAATGCTAAAAATCGGCTTCAGCAGCTGTCAGTTTTAACCCTTTCATATCTCATAATTAGTATTTTACCATTCAGGAGTGCTCATGTTTGATTTGGGGGAGAAACATGGAATTTGGCATACAGACAGTACCGGAGGGGGACAGATACTGTTTTCTGTCTCCGGTAACAAATATTTAGGTGCAGCCACGTTTCAGGATTGCTTTTTGCACACCCTCAGTGAAATGGTGCAGATGTCACACTGCAAAAATCCCAGCCCCAAACCTAAAACTGCCAGACACCACCAACTCTGAATTTCTGAGAAGAACCAATGACCACATCCCCTTTTGACCCCGAGCTGGTTTGGAAGCCACGAGATGGACTGGTGTTTTACTCGCTACTCTTTCCCCAACCAGCACGAATAATTCTGTGAACTTCACAGCCCTTATTACTGAGCACGGCCTAATAATGTCATCTCAGGAGGCAAGTAATTGCAGTAATTAAGAGGTTGCACGAGGTCACTTGAGGCAGGGCCGGGAATACAAGCTTTTGTCTCTCACCCCGCTGCTGCGCCCTACGAATATGAGAGCTGCAGCCTCATGCTGTCTGTAACCATCGTGCCCGAATCCCTTTCAAACCCAGGAATAACAGTCTGGAACAGTATCAACAAAGATGGTTTTCAACCTCCTTTCCCTACTCGGAAAGCTTCTGCTTTATAGAAATGGTTTGAAGTTGGTGTGCTTTGTGGGAGGTGGGTTGGAAGTTTGTTGAGGAGGAGTATCGGTGTATGGTAGGAGGAGCTGATTGTCCCAGATTGCTGGCTGTAAGAAACCTGCAAAGTTTTACGTCAAAAATGTTCTATATTACACAAAGTGTATAAAACCTTTCCTATCAGGCCCTCGGTACATACATACATATGGAAAACAGGCATCACATTCCATGGACTTCATTCATAAGGGCTTTTCCTGATTTTTGACGGCTCAATTTTGCCCCTTTCAGGCTGTCTGAAGCACGCAGCTGCTTGTCTGTCATCTGTGTGCGACTTCATTTATGGGAGAACGTGTTCTGCGAAGAGGAGGACCGGCAGGGAGAAGGAACCCACCGCCCGGCATCGCCTCTCTCTACGACTCTCCAGCTGATGGAGCAGACGAGAGATGCGGTGAGTTACATAAACGTAGGGACCAGAAACTTAATGAAATGGCTCTAAATGTGACAGCGTTCATGAAAAGATTAATTACCAGGAGTAAAGGGGGAAGGATGCCAGGAATTGATAGGATTGGTACCAATACCAAAAGCCTGCTGTGCTAGTAGAGCCATAATATGCAGTCTTAATCTGTGGGCCTATTGTTTTTCTTACAGAAACAACAGGCTTCAGCCAATGATACAAAAAGGGCCACATTACGGTTTCTGCAGGAAAAACAACAACAGCCATTAGAAATAATTACCTTAAGACAAACCAGCAAGCAGAGCGTGGCACACGCTAATATCCTCCCAAGCATGAGTCTCTGGGAAGAGAGGGACTGTTGCTGTATTTATCCCAGTGGTCGCACGAATGAGGGGAGAGAATGAGAAAGAAGAAAGTGGGAGAGAGTGAGAAACAGAATGAGGTGAGGACAGACAGAGCAGGAGAAGGAAAAGGCAGGTTTTCCCATCAGCGACTGGTCGGTACTCTCTTCCTTGGCAAGAACGTGTCAGAGGACGTGGGCTGATGCCTCCCTGCTTGCACTTTCACTATGGATTTCAGCAGAGAAGGGTGAATATGTATTCATTTGGATTTACTGGTTAGGCCCTCAATTTGCCAGGGAGTAATTAACTACTAGGAAGGGCAGCAAAGAATCAAACCCAGAAACTCTCTTAAATGAGATCATTATTACTGTTCTCTACAAAGACCTGCCCTCTCTACTTCCCTCTGGCAAAGGAGTCCATATTTTTCATTTGCTCTTGCCCATCTCCTCTCCTTGGCAGAATTGATGTATACCACATATGAAATCACGAACTAACCCGTGGCGGGATAAAAATGAAAAAGCTCCATTTTGCAGTGGGATTAGGCGAACACATTTGACTAATGGCAATTTCCTGCTGCATTTTACGTTGACTGTGATTGTGCAAGAACTTTAAACTCAAATTTCAGATGACTGAAGACACTGAGAGCATTGTATTAACTCCCAGTACAATGAGGTTTTACAGGATGCTGCCAAATATGTTCTTAGACAGCATTCGCCTCTATATTTTCAGTTATTTTTATGTATAAATTTATAGTATGTTTTGATATATACACCATTTTGATATATATGAGTGATATATACACTCTTCAGTTGGGTTGTGTGTACATGTACGGATCAGTATAGTATTTTAACTGTAATAACAGCATATAAGAGCCACAAATAAGTATTAATTTGTATGTACAAATATAAATGACTATGTAAACAAGGACTTCATCTCTATGGATGTGTGCATACAAATAGATATGGGTGTAGCAATCTCTGTAAAGACACCGTCTGTAATGGAGACTGCTTTCTGTAAGAGAAATATAGATGGATAACCAAACAACAGTCTATTGAAAACGACGTACCTATAGCTATCTTGAACAAAAAATACACAACACTCTGTAACATTTACAGTGTTAATACATAACATATGGTGTCTGTTTCACATGCTAATAGTGACTTTTTAATTTGAAGTCAGCCCCAATGAACCTAAATCCGTACTGTCTCCAGGATTAATTATGAGTACTAGACTGTGGTACCAAGCCTCTCCTCTTGGTAAGCTTTATAGACCAGGTTTGGACACAGGATAAAACAGCTTCTGCGAGCTGCCATAGTTAACCTACATAAAACCTGCAGGTACATCTTTTGGAGAAAGCAAGCAACTTGATAAGGTAATTGGTTCTATCGTCAGAGCAAGGGCACTACCAGAGTGAGAAACATAGCACTTATGGATGTTGACATTAATTACTGAGCTGCGGATAGCTATTTAAGCATAACCCTTGGAAATCATAGAATGATAGAATAGTTTGGGTTGGAAGGGACCTTAAAGATCATCTACTTCCACACACCCTGCCAAGGCCCCATCCAACCTGGCTTTGAACACCTCCAGGGATGGGGCACCGCTAGTCTAAATCTGCCCCTCTCCAGTTTATACCCATTCCTCCTCATTCTATCACCACAAACCTTTATGAATAGCCCCTCTCCAGCTTTCCTGGAGCCCCTTCAGGTACTGGAATGTCGCTATAAGGTCTCCTTTGAGCCTTCTCTTCTCCAGGCTGAACAACCGCAACTCTTTCAGCCTGTCCTCGTATGGGAGGTGCTCCAGCCTTCTGATCATGCTTGTAGCCCTCTTCTGGACCTGTTCCAACAGCTTATGCCTTATTCAGTAAGCAGACGTTCCTTGAAAAGCAGAAACGCAGGTCCAAACAGAGTGCAACATCATAAGGTCCATGGCTCCCATATTAACCTATATCCTTCCACATCTGCATCGTTTCTCTTGCCCGCAGGCCCATGTGTTTGGGAGTTCCTGCTGGTGATGCTTCTCTGGGCTGTGGTTGGGGGTGGAATTCTGAGGGACAGGAGAACACAGTGACCATGTGCATGTTGGCTTGAAGGTCCATCTAGTAGAGATGTTTAGAGAAAAAACATAAAAACAAGGCACGTCCTTCTCCTTGTCACCTCTACTCCCTGCTGCATTGAGCTTCCCAAGTCAGAGGCTGTCTCTTTTTCACTAAAATAGCCCTTGCTGGTGCTCACTGCATGAATTTGTCTTTCTCAGCCTGTTTGTGCTTTGATTTCCACAGAGGAGAGGGGAATACACAGCCAGCGAGTGCTCTCACTCACCCAAGGTAATTTCATAGCAGTACAAAAGCCCTCAGTGTCACTTTAAATAGGTTTAAGTGCAAAGATCAGAGTCTATCCTAGGCACAGCTATAATGTTCTTCCTTGAAGAAAATGGCTTCTTGATACCCATGAGGATCCTGCTGTGGTGAAGACATTAGAGCTAGTTTTCTCTAAAATACATGTACTTGGATGTTCAGGTGGCTTCAAGTTCATCTTCTCCTCCTTGACAAATAGACCCACTTAAGGAATTGAAACTTTCTTCCTTTTTCCGATTCTCTTTTATTAACCTCAGGTTTTTAAATTACTGAAAAATACATTTAAAGTGGTTTTCAAGGTCACTGGAAAACTACATTTCTGAAGTGTCAGTAGCAAATAACCAACTTCCGAACCACAAAACCGGTGATATTTATTTTTGAACCTGTGAAACTGGTGATAAACCCAAGCTGTTTACATTAGTTTGAAATCTGTTTTCCTGGTTTCGGCCAGCCATGGCCCCTCTGCAGCTACTTTCCCTCCAGATAATTTGCCATTCCCACTGCAGCATAAATTCTTCTCCAGACAGTAATGCGGTGGCTGCCAGCCCTGCCACCAAAGTGGCCCTGTCTCACAAGCTAAGTCGGATCAGCCTGAGACAGGATTTTCCTGACACAAACTGTCTGTCAGGGCTGCAGAACCGGGGGAGAAGGCTTTCTGGGGGTGGCACTCCCATCTGGGGTTTGATACGAAGCTATCGGCCCCGGCCACTGCCTGACGCCACAGTATTGCCTGCAATCATCTTCGAGAGAGACAGAGACAATCATTTGTAATAATTAACAACCCCAGAAGAGTTTTCATAGGAGCTGATGTGTTTATCTGTCATGCCCTGGCTAAATTCCAGCAAGGACTGCATGACATCCTGCCTCTGTAACTGTATTTCATCCACCTAAATTCTCCTGCAATCTCAATCAGCAAGGACAGTCGTCATCACTCCTTGTCCAGCAGCTCTTGCACTGGCTTGCTGCATTCAGAAATAGCTGCTGAGCCAAAAACATTTCAGTTACAAGTGATCAGTATTTCAAATTCTTCTGATTTTACGACGAGTCTCAGAATTTTTAGTATTTTTCTTAAAGCCTCAGCTGTCAGAGTCGTTATGAAGCACTAGGATCTCAGTTTTCATGTTTTTAAGTAAGTGGCTAGCCCTTGTAGTTGAAAACACGAAGCATGTTTACCCTAGAGGCTGAGAAGCCAGATGGTGGATAAAGAAAATGCAACAATTTTGGGTTTTAATCTCACTATTTTTTAAGCCAATCTCATAATTTTGGGGAGCTGGACTCACAGTTTGTGAATGTTTGCAGTTGGCAATACTGACTGATCATAATGTATCTCTTGCTTATCAAACAGGAGTGCCACAGAGCTTAATTAATTGCTGATTTAATTCATGTTTGCCAAAAGCTTTGATATCCTTGGATTCATTGAGCTCCTTTTAGGACAAAACGCCATTTCCAATGTTAAATCTGCTCAGATCTGCTACTCTGGGAATCTTTCAGTAGCCAGCAGTTCAATTTAACTGGTAAAATGTGTTTCTGTAGCTTTCTCACTGAGGAAACTTTCAAGGCCCATTCCCTGGTGACAGAGTTCCCGTACATGACCACAGGACGAACAGTGTCTTTCCAATGGGCTCTTGGGAACAAAACTAGACAACTATGTGATCGTGTTCACATCCACTTTTGGGAGGATCGCCCACCAGCACCCAAGCAGCACAGGAACCCATGCAAGGGTGTTTGAGTGCCTCTGGAAGCTAGAAGAAGTCATGCCGATTTGAACAGCCAGCTCTCCAGCTGCCAAAGGTCTCCACTGACCATGGTTTGAACAAGTCTGCTCTCTCACGAATGGTGACGTACAGGATCACCAAATAAAGGAGATCAACCCACAAACGTGACACAAAGAGCTTGGGGTATACAAGAAAGCTGGGAGGGACTTTTTACATGGACATGTAGTGACAGGATGAGAGGGAATGGCTTTATATTGGAGAGGGAAAGATTTAGGCTACACATTAGGAGGAAATTCTACAAAATGAGGGTCGTGAGGCACTGGCCCAGGTTGCCCAGGGAAGCTGTGGATGCCCCCTCCCTGGAAGTGTTCAAGGCCAGGTTGGATGGGGCTTGGGCAGCCTGATCCAGTGGGAGGTGTCCCTGCCCGTGGCAGGGGAGTTGGAACTGGATGGGCTTTAAGCTCCCTTCCAACCCAAACCATTCCATGAATCTATGACTCCAGACTTTCGCTCAGCATCATCCAATGCAGCAGCTCATATTGTCCTTTCATCTTCTCCACCATTGGACCGAAGTAAACATTAAGCATTCTTGTTCACTTGGTGGGTTGGCTGCTCTGCAATGAGATACCACCTCCCTGCCACCCCACTGCAACCCAAATTCACGCTTGGTAGCCAGATATTTATATGACACAGAGTTATTACTACTTTGTATAGAATAAGTAGGTCCTCCTGACCCTTTGCTGGATGTCTTAGATGAAAGGACAGGCTTTGCTCACACTAGGTTTATTTCCTCCAAAAGCCATTCCGGCAGCTGGGACATGGAAAACAAGTGTGTCATGCAGTAAAATACGGTGTCTCAAGCTAGGCTTGGTGAGAACATCTTTTAAGCCAAAATAATGCTGGGTCTTATTTACTTGACAGCTCAGACATTAATTTAAGACAGGCACAAATGAATCACCAGCCATGTTACAGTTGCCTCGTTGGAATCCCTTTGCTATAATCTCATAGTTTTTTCACCTAATTAATTTCCCCTTTCCTTGCACCAGTGTTTCATGAGTGTATCTTGTTTGGAGGAGATTAAGAGTCACACACTTCATTAGTAAGGTGTAAATTATCAGAGAGACCCTCTCCATCCACCTGCTTAATTGGGTTAATGAAGCGTCTCTATAGGCCCTGGTAAGACAGCATTGCTCTCTGCTCCCTGCAGGCATTACCAGGGCTGTTTGGAAAATAAATGGAGACCTTAAAGTTCTCACCTTGGTGTTTTTTAAGAGTTGCAGGCATTTAATTAAAAAAAAAAAAAAAAAAAAAAAAGCTAAAGTTAACACAAATTGCAAAGTAAAATGTTCCCATCTGTAAAATTACAGTCATAAATATAGCTCAAATCAGTCTACATCAGAACTTTCTTAGGGCTAATTCCTAATTAATACTAATTCCTAATTTTTCTTTGCCTAAACCACAGAGATTTCTTTAATATAACACACCCAGAGGTGCCAGTAGTGCTCTGCTAAATGGTTAAATTGGTATAGAACCACAGCAATGCAAAGGTAAAAAGGAGGAGCATGTATCCCCCTGTCTACAATCATGCAATGTGGGGTGCAGGCAGTTCTGGGCAGTGGTGCCAGAAGGGTGGCTGCCCCTCGTCCTTGCTGGAGCTGATTCCACGTTGAAACCAGCTTTCTCTCTGCACATCCCCATCTCACCTCTTCTTTGTTTATTGGAGACTGTTCTTGCAAGGTAGAGTTACAGAACTCATATCAGGTACCTACATTACAGCACATTCCTCGAAGAGGAAATTTTAAGTTGATATTAGAGGTTATTTGCACCGCAACTCTCAGCTCAGAAAGTCACGCTGTTCCGATCTGGATCAGAAATATAGCGTGATGCCTCGTGAGCACAGAGCGCATCAGGGCACGCATTGATGTCGCTTGTGGGGTGAGATAGGCTCAGCCCTGCTGAAAACCAAACCTGATGCTGAGCGAGGTCAAAGCATGATGAATGCTGAAACTCTTTAAACGTACTCACAGGGTCTTTCTCATGAGCAAGTCATTGAACTCAGACTCGTGCAGCCAGAAACAAATCCGTCAGCAGTCCCGAGCCTCAACCGAATGGACAATTTGTGCACAGAAAATGAGGAGAAAGTCTGTGGGTAAATTATTTGTCACAAATTATTCTCCCAGCTCTACCTGACAGAGCAGCGTTCTGCGTTTGATCTCTGTGAGCGACTGTCACAGGAATCAAAGGGAGTTTTGTCAGGGGATTAAGTGCAGAAGATGTCGTCGAGAACTACATTAAAGATAAGAAATCCAGAGTGTGGCCCAAAGTGCCTAATCCCAGCACAACTAGTGAATTATTAAGTTGGTCATTTGACAGAAGGAGGAAAAAAATCCAACTGTTTTTGAGACTGCCTAAAAAGAGGTTTCTATTAAAATACAGCGGTTGCATAATGAGAAAGGAACGTGCAGTTCCAGCCTGAGAGCTGAGCTCTTGCTCCAGTCGCTGCAGCTATGGAATGATGGCAGAAAAACAGCAGCTACCAAGGGCTGCCCCTTTTTCCCTGGTGCGGGATTTTGAACTGCCAGCTCCACCTGGCAGGGAGAGAGCACAGTTTTGAGATACCAGCAGTAGCTTGTCTTCAGAGCAGCCCTGTGGAGAAAGACTTGGGAGTGCTTGTTGATGAGAAGCTTGACATGAACTGGCAACGTGTGTCCCAAAGGCCAACATGTCCTGGGCTGCACCAAAAGAAGCGTGGCCAGCAGGGCGAGGGAGGAGATTCTGCCCCTCTATTCCTCTCTTGTGAGACCTCATCTGATACTGTGTCCAGTTCTGGAATCCTCAACATAAGAAGGATGTGGATCTGTTGGAACAGATCCAGAGGACTGCTAGAAAGATGATCAGAGGGCTGGAGCACCTCTCATATGAGGACAGCCCAAGAGAGTTGGGGTTGTTCAGCTTGGAGAAGAGAAGACTCCAAGGAGACCTTATAGCGACCTTCCAGTACATGAAAGGGGCTCCAGGAAAGCTGGGGAGGGACTTTTTACAAAGGCTTGTAGAGATAGAATGAGGGGCAATGGTATATATAAACTGGAGAGGGGCAGATTTAGACCGGACATAAGGAGGAATTTCTTCATAATGAGGGTGGTGAGGCCCCAGCACAGGTTGCCCAGGGAAGCTGCGGCTGCCCCATCCCTGGAGGTGTTCAAGGACAGGTTGGACGGGGCCTTGGGCAGCCTGATCCATGGGATGCCCCTGCCCGTGGCAGGATGGGTGGAAGTAGATGATCTTTATGGTGCCTTCCAATCCTAACTATTCTATGATTCTATGATTCCATGAATCTTTGACATTGCCTTGCAGACACTGTTGAGTCCCTGGCTAGGGACAGGCTCGCCTGTGAGACATGGCCAGGGCGTAGGACAGGGTGCTGAGCAGCAGAACCAACCCCATTACCATGTCCCAAAATATTAAGGGCAGCATCAGCAATTCACACAGAGACCAGAAAAAAAAAAACCACTCCACGGGATTGAGGGGGAACAGTCCCTTAAAGCCTCAAGGCCGGCACTACTGGGAAATGTGAGCCAAGGATGCAGTGAAGAGGTAAACATCTATGAGACACTGCCACACAGGTGTGTTACAGGTACTGAGACCTCCTCTGCTGTCCTTGGGCCAACCCAGTGCAATGGGAATCCCTGCAACACCCTCACAATTGTCCCAAAGGACTTCCAGACATCATGAAACATCACTAGGATATATTAGAGAGGTGGATTAGGGAAAAGGCAGTCCAAGAGGACAATGCCCAGCTGAAGCAGCGGACAAAGGAGTTGGCTGGGGGTCGAGGGGATGCACACTGTGTGGCTGCTAAAAGGGGCCTAAGAGCTTCACAAAACAGAAGAGAGGAAAAGAACCTCTGGTCCTACCACTGCATTCAACTGTCTGCTAGTTGGAAAGATCCTCCTAACCAAGACGGTGATCAACTTTAAATAATCCCCGTTTCTAGAAGATGTATTTCTGTTGTTGCGGACACAAGGCAGGAGAGAGGACCACTTAAGAGAGCAACGGCAAGTGGTCCCTCACTCCACTGAAGATCTGAGCTTGTGCTGGCAGTGGCAGCAATCCCTCAGGGGATCCCTTTCAGTCAGACACAATTGACAAGGGATGGATAGGAAAAAACTCTCCATAAGAGCAGTTAAACCCTGAGGCAGGGACCAGAGAAGCTGAGAAGAATCTCCATCCTTGGAGATACTCAAAATTTGACCAGAGCAACCTAATTTGACTTTGAAGTTAGCTCTGCTTTGAGCAGAGGCTTGGACTAGAGACCTTCAGAGCTACTTTCAAACTTGAATTGTTCTATGACTTTTTTGGTTCTATGACTTTTTTGGTTCTATGACTATCCCGTTCATGCAGAATATTGTCTAACAGGAAGCACCCAACAAGAATTTGTCAAGAATGAATCTCATTAGAAAAGTATCACTTCCATCTGCAAACATTCTGCCCAGCAGACACAGAACCAGCACTGCATGTAGTACACTTTGAGTCTGGCATGCTCTGACACCACCCCATGTGGTGTTCTCATAAGCAAGCTAAGGAATATAGGCTACAAGAAATCATTAAAAGATTGAAGCATGTATCTGGCAAAGCATATTTAGTGTTTCTTTTCCATATAACTTCATTTGACATCCACTTTTACCCCATTTTGCCAACAATGTTTGGAGAAGGAAACGGTAAAACTGCTTTAAAATGTTCAGATGGCAGTAAGGTGGTTCAGATCAGATCAGCAGGTCTGCTAGTACTTCGGCTTGACTTCATAGGAATAGGAAAAGAATAAGGCTTGTGATAACTGAGGACTCTAAAAGGATGCTGCTCCAAACCAGGAGTAGTATTGAGACCTGTAGGAGGCTGCTTTAAGGGTTATCACACCTGAGAGACTCTGAGCTCTCCTAAGCCTTTCCATAGCTACAAAAGACCCTAAAATAGCTACTGCTGAAATAAAAAGGCAGCCTCTATGTGGACCTTAGCAAAAGACTCTCTTGCAGAGTATGATGGTTTGCAGCTCTGCTAGAAACCCGTTTACGTGTCCAAGCCTTGAACACTAGTGATGTTTGCAATCCCTCAGCAAACAACTCTCCTAACAGCGTGCCCTGCTGCCTGAGGAGCATTTGTGAAAGCTGAAGCTGTATTATCCAGCACACAGGAAACAGAGGTGCTCTTTGGCGGGTTCTAGAGAGGGGAGCCACCACCTCACTGCTTCATTCATCTCTGGTTCACAATGGACTTACTCTCTAGATCACAAGGTGCAATTATCGCCCACACTGCAACTCTGGCTCTTGTTGCCTCTGCATGTAGCTACACAGATCAAGTTAATAATCCTTGTCCCCCCCAAAAGCCAGTTCTTCAAGGTTCTATAGCTCTATGGGCAGAGGCACCCAGGGCAGAGAGCATCCGCGTTGTGCTGAGCTGCTCCATCCCAGAGGAGAGCTCATAGACTCTCTCTAACCCGTTCCCTGCTCCCTTTGCTGGCTATTCCCATCCCCTCAGAGATCTGCTGGCACAGCTCCACAGGCAATTGGTCTCTAAGCTATCAGAGTCACCCAGGCTACTAAAATGCTTACATGAAAAAGAGGTGTGTGTGGAGGAGGCATAACTCTTCAGCTCCCCTCTGCAGCAGTGAGAGGAGCATGTGTGACTGCTGCCAACCTGTGAAAACACATGTGGGAGATGCCGAAGAGGGGGAGGTGTGGAAGGACATCCTGACCCTGTTTGGCAAAGCAAAGCAATGAACAGATCTGCTGAAAGGTGAACCAGCCTGGCTTTGTTTGCTGACACCTCGCTGCTTGAATACTCAAACCTTGCAATCCTCTGCCACCCTTTGGCAATAGCACAGTTGTGTCTGCTTTGCATCCCTCTCCTTTATCTTTTTTTTTTTTGTAATTCAACCCTCACAAAACTCTTCCAAAACAATGGCACACTGGTGCCTGTCCTCACTAAAAGCAAATGATTTACAAATAAGCTCAGCTTCCCACCACATTAGGGTGAGGGTCTGTAAATCAACACTCTATACTGGAAGATTTGCTTTGGTGAAAGTCCTGGTGAAGCACGTATCCTGCTTGGGTTCACATAACTGTGGAGGACTGAACTGCAGTGCTTGCCTCCCTTCTGATTTGCACTGCTCATGGTTTAGTGCAGATAGGAATGGTTGGACTCAATGATCCAAGAGGTCTTTTCCAACCTGTTGATTCTATGATTCTATGAAGATCTATCAGCAGCTATGGCCATGATCGAGCTTCCTCCAGGAACAGCGAGTATCAGAAAAGTCCCTTTCTTCCAGTGCCAAACAAGGAACTAAAATGAAAAATGACCCCCAAAAGACCTTTAGATCTCTTCCCAGCTCTCTGATTTTGTTCCTTGTGCATGAAAATGACACAGTTTGTGTTTATCTCTCTGCGTCCTGTCCTGATGACATCTGGAAGGGGCTTCCAGCCGTCTCAGTGCGGGCATCCACACTGGCCACAACCCCTGGGATGCAATCAGGAAGAAGGGATGTGCTGTAAACAGCAGCAGTCTGCATGCGTTTTGTGTTTTAACGGGTTCAAGAATCAGTGTTAGCATATGCTAACCACTCTTTGCAGGGTGATCATTACGCAAATGCCTCCAGTAAACAGCTAGGAAATTAGATCTAATCAGGACAACCCCCTCCCTCCCCTCTCCTGACACAGGAAAGTTGACTCTATGGCATTGCTCTAGGTACAAACTAAAAGAAGTCTGAATTCCAGCCTGAAAGCTCCGTTTTCAATTTGTCCTTTTGTTCTCATGTGTTTGGGTTCTTGCGCAAGTCACTGGAAACCGAAGGGCAGCCTGGTGATTGCTTTAATTTTAAAGGTCCCAGAACAGGCTGGCATGGCTGGGTCTGGAAGTAACATCACTTGTGATCAGAAGGCAAATAAAAAATTAGCACATCATGCCTGGTCTCCAGGAGTAATTTGGCTCCATGTAATATCTAATCACTGCCTATTAAACTGTGGTATGAGTAAAGAGGCTGTTAAGACTGACCATGATATTTACAGTCACGGATTCCCAGTATGAGCCCATGAGCATCTCTGGTTATCAGGAGACCTACACCTCTTCAGAGCTGCTGGGGTGTCACACGGCTGATTTCTGTCTCACACTCCCCCTCCCCATTCTACTCAGCCCATCTCCTGCATTTGCAACACCTCAGCTCCGTGTCCAAGTGCCAGACACAACAGGTTGGTTTGTCCTGTGCTCCCTTGAGGGGCTGTGTCTGACATGGGAACACCAACCTGGTGGGTCACAGAGTCACTAGGCAGGAAAAGACCACTAGGATGATCTAGTCCAACCATTCCTATCTGCCACTAAACCATGTCCCTGAGCACCTCATCTACCTGTCTTTTAAATACCTCCAGGGATGAGGACTCCCCCACCTCCCTGGGCAGCCTCTGCCAGCGCCCAATGACCCTTGCTGTGAAAACTTTTTTTTCTGATGTCCAGTCTGAACCTCCCCTGGTGGAGTCTGAGGCCATTCCCCGTTGTCCTCTCACTGGGGAGAAGAGCCCAGCTCCCTCCTCTCTACAACCTCCTTTCAGGTAGTTGTAGAGAGCAGTAAGTTCTCCCCTGAACCTCCTCTTCTCAAGGCTAAACAACCCTCAGCCACTCCTCCTCATAAGACTTGTTCTCCAGACCCTTCTCCAGCTTTGTTGCTCTTCTCTGGACACACTCCAGAGCCTCATCCTTCCTGTAGTGAGTGGACCAGAACTGAACACAGTATTCGAGGCTCAGTGAACTGATCCAACTCACCTACAATAGGACCACCACATGTGGCATTGACCAGATGGGTTGGGAGAAAGCTCCTGTTTGACCCTGCTGCCCCACTCTCAGTCCAGCAAGCATATCACCCATGACCAAAGTTTCTTCAGGCTCCTTTATCATCCTCCCACCAAAATAGCTCACAAACATAGCACAGACAGAGGTAATCTTCAGGCCAATGCAGACCGCAGAGCAAATTGCCTCTGCCTCTACCATTAGTGGTCTTCCAGGCCCTGCCAGGAGTAAGCACTGCCATTGTCCCTGGGACCTTTCCACTTGTCCTCTTCCCAGCTGGGCTAAGGATACCCAGGAAGGATACCCTCTAGAAAGTTCAGCTCCTGAGCTTAGAAAACCTCGGCCTCCCAGAAGTCTTAGAAAGGACAAAACTTATTCTTGTAGCAAATATTGAAGGCCGTGGCCAAGCAATAACAACTGTTTGCTGTAGTATCTGTGCAAAAGTTGAGGTAATTAAAGCACAGCAGGCAAAAGCATGAAAGCCACATAGATGGCTCCTCAGGCATGATGTCCTTCCTTCAGCGTATGTGGGCCTCAGAAAATACGTGCAAGAAATAGGTGCGACAGGGTAACCTTGCCATGTCCCTCGGCCTCCCAGAGTGCCTTTCAGTGCTCTTTTTGCCTTTGATTATTGCAGTCTGATCTGATGGTAAGGCAGAGAAGGGAACTTCAATAAGCCCTCTCTTGCCGGTGATGCCATCGAAGTAGAAAATGAAATGGCAGACTCAGATTTTCCCTGGGAAATTAGACATATAGGGACTATTTTAATATGATTCCATCAACATAATTAATTAAATGCGTGTGGTGAGGCACTAATTGTGGTGTCAGTTATATAGGGACAGGTGTAATGCCACAAGATGACCTCTGCATCTGTACAGTTGCTCCCACCAGACTCCAAATAGCTCCAGCACGCTGTTTATGACTAAATTTCAGTCAGTCCACTACCATGCCTTGTAATGTCACAGACTTGCAGCAGACCTGGATGATACATTCAGGCATTGGCACCCTGCAAAACGCTGAAGGCATCCCCAAAAACACAAAAGAGGAAATGGGAAAAGCCAGACACCAACAGCATCCTATGCTTCCATCACACTTTTCTTGGAAGAGCCGTTTAGCCTGGAGGTCCTGCTGTCTGGAGGTCCTACCACAATGAAAATCACAGCAGCACAGGTCACCTGTACCGTTGTTAAACTGAACTCTGGAGCACAGCTCTCATCTCTCTCCTACACCGCTTGTGTCTGATTTGCCATGACCAGAGGTGACCCAGAAGCAAACTTCCACAGAAATCATCTGGTGAATATTCCATCCTCTAAGAAGTCCCACACATAGCCCTGAAGCAGCAGAGAAACCTGGATGGCCTCAGCGTGGGATGTGCCATATTGTATTTTAAGTAATTATGGATAGGAGTTAACACCTACCGCGTATTTTTCAGAAAGGGACCCAATTATGTGACTGTAATTCTTAAAAAAACTCTGTATTTTGCATGTTCTAAGGGTATTTGTTTCAGCTGGTAACTCTTATTTTTCTCTGAAGTCCAGTTCGGATTAATCTCATTTTAACTTGTCAACCTGGATGCTGTTACTAGGTGGGTAAACACACTTCTATCTTCCATGTACTACTCTGCACTCACCAAATGTACTTAGATCTTCTCAACCTTCTCTCGGGTAACTGCATATACTGACAGGGACAGGACTTCCCAGGTACTCCTCTGTCAAGCAGATTCCTCCCTCACTGAGTTGCTTTCATGGTTCTTCCTGAATACTTCCTAATCCTCCACTTTCTGTTCCAAAGCCTGGCCCTAAGACTGGACATCATTTAGGTAGAAGTCCCCTCTCCCACCTCATCTGGTGATTTCCAGGGTTTCAGTGGCAGCGTCCTTGCCCTCATCCTCCCAGTGACTCATGGCTGAAGTCTTTGGGTCCCCACGAGACTCCAGCACTCTTCTCACCATCCCACCACCCCAGCTCCTCCAAAGTCACTTCAGTTGGGAGGGCTTAGCATTCACTGGCCCATGTGTGACGTGACTTTCCAAACACCTTCCTCCTTGCAGGGACGCTGCATTGCTCCAGTTATCTTTCCAAGTGCCTTTACTCACCCTTTGCCATCCAGCCCTGCCTTTCTTTGCCAAGATTTCTGTCCCCTGGGTGCTTCTTTCTATCACTCCTCTCCCTTCACCAGCTCTGTTCAGCAATTCTGCTTGCACACTCCTTCACATTGCTAATAAAAACGTTAAATAAAGCCAAGTCCACACCGCCTCCTCTGCACAACACCAAACAGACACCCTCACAACTCACCAAACTCCTTTCATCGTGACTTCTGTTTACAGCTCTTCAGCCCCTTGGATAATGCCCTCACCCAGAACATCCTTAGGTAACTCCCCAGAGATAATTCCTTCCAGGTGGAAGGAATTCCTTCCAATGGAGAGCAGCTGGATTATCCTAAGGGGGTCAAACCTTCAGCCCCACGGCCCATGGAGGAACCATGGTGGCCCCAGGAATCAGTGACACATAGCAGAGCGTGGTTACCCATCCTTCCACCACTGTGACATGAAGGGGTCAACTTGCATGCACGGAGGGACATTTTGCCTTTAACAGTAACGCCAAGGATAAATCAGCTTCACCTCTGCTTTAAACTGTGTCTGAAAACAAATGTCATTTCCCACTTCTAAATGGAATGAGGATGCGGGAGGACCCAGCCCTGGTGGGAAACACACTGTAGGTGCCAGGGCTGCCTCTCCCTCTGCACAAGAAAGGCAGCCCAGCATGGCTATTCTCACTGCATCCAAAGGCTGATGCTTGGACACACAAGGTACTTGGCAAGCCTTACCCAAAAGTCACAAGTAAATCAAAGCAGGTCAGTTGGAAACATCGTCTTCTTGGAATCGACATCCCGATCTCACAACCCCCTTTGGGAAAGACTAAAATTGTCCCAGTCCTGAAAACTCTCCTGTGTGGTCACTTCAGCAAAGTGAGAGTTAAATCGTCTGCCAGCAGGCTGTGAACTTCTATTAATGGCAGTGGAGGGTGGAAGCACGAGTCACAACCATTCTGTGCTGGGTGTTGTATGCACACACAAAATGCAGTCCCCATTGGAAAGGTTACAGACCAAAACCGCCCTTTTCAATACATGTTATGAAGCACAAAGGAGGTAAGTTGCCCTCCCTACTCCCTCATGCCCTCTCCTCCCTCTCCAGCCTGGTCCCAGACCCCACCAAGGCACAGGGCTCTGCAGGGCGAGTTGCCCGCATGGAGTGGTAGACAATACGTTTTCTAAGCAACAGCAGCTCTGGCAGAAATAGTGCGTCTCTTGTTACCAGCATCCACATGAGAATAACAATCAGGGTCCCTACCTGTAAGCATGTGAGAGGAGGCATGGAGTGAACCAGTTCCTCCTCGAAAATAGAAAACAACAGAAACATAGTCCAGTTTTTCCAGCAATTACCTCCTCAGGGATTCTGTATGAGGTCTCTGGTCTCACAGAGGCACCTCCTTTCCTCTCACTCTCCTTGTAATGATGATACCTGGGCTTTCCAAATTTAATTGCCAAGTAATTAGACATCATGTACAGTGGCTTGGACCTGGCAAGGGCTGAGTGTCACCCTTTTGTGTCTCAGGAGGTACCTGAGATCAAGGGAGATGTTTTCTCTGTACACTGAATGGGGGTCCCCACCGGTGCCTCCAACTCTGCCTCTTTCATGAGGAAAACCCAAAATTCAAAACATCAGTTTCTTTCTGTCAAAAGAAAAAAAAAAAAGATTTGTACTTGGACAGAGGGACAAAGAGACAGACAGACGGACAGAGGGGACAGAGAGATGGACAGGGTCAAGCCCCACGACAGTGCAGTATGACACCCCTCACATGGAGACATCATTCTCACAGGTCATCCGATGGTCCCCAGGCCACATGATGCCATTCCCAAATCTGTTTAAATGAAGAATGGGGAAGAGATCGCACTGAGGAAAATGCTTTCTTTTTGGCACATCCTGCACTAAGAAGTATTTGCCGATAAGCTGATAATCAGGTGGCCTGGCCACCCTGGTATGTTAGACCTTGCTGCTTAGAGAATATTTGATCATACAGGATCTCCATTAGGAGTTTGTAATCCGCTATCACGGCATTTGAGAGCCATTTGAGTATAAGGAGATTTTTATTAATGGTTCATGAGCCTAAAAGTCAAAATTGACTCTCAGAGCAGATTTTAACAGTTTATAGAGCATGTATATATTTATTTATCTCCTTACCCACCTCTTCTCCCCTGCCCAATCACCTCCCTCTGCTCTGCCCTAGCCTAGAGGTGCAGCAGTGATAACAGAAATGGGGAGACATCAGGCAGCTCCAGCAGCTGGATATGCCAAGTGGCATTTCTCCTTCCCTGCTGTCTTTTTCTGACTTCTCCCTTTCCTTTCCTTTCCTTTCCTTTCCTTTCCTTTCCTTTCCTTTCCTTTCCTTTCCTTTCCTTTCCTTTCCTTTCCTTTCCTTTCCTTTCCTTTCCTTTCCTTTCCTTTCCTTTCCTTTCCTTTCCTTTCCTTTCCTTTCCTTTCCTTTCCTTTCCTTTCCTTTCCTTTCCTTTCCTTTCCTTTCCTTTCCTTTCCTTGCCTTTCCTTTCCTTTCCTTGCCTTTCCTTTCCTTTCCTTTCCTTGCCTTGCCTTTCCTTTCCTTGCCTTGCCTTTCCTTGCCTTGCCTTGCCTTGCCTTGCCTTGCCTTGCCTTGCCTTGCCTTTCCTTGCCTTGCCTTGCCTTTCCTTGCCTTTCCTTGCCTTTCCTTTCCTTGCCTTGCCTTGCCTTGCCTTTCCTTGCCTTGCCTTGCCTTTCCTTGCCTTTCCTTGCCTTTCCTTTCCTTGCCTTGCCTTGCCTTGCCTTTCCTTGCCTTGCCTTGCCTTGCCTTGCCTTCCCTTCCCTTCCCTTCCCTTCCCTTCCCTTCCCTTCCCTTCCCTTCCCTTCCCTTCCCTTCCCTTCCCTTCCCTTCCCTTCCCTTCCCTTCCCTCTCTCCACCTGTGCTATATGCCTTTATAGATACTCACCAACACACGCACCCATGCAATAGGCATTATGTGATACACCAACATCAGCATTTACTCCGCCTGCGTTGGTGCCACACGCTCTTCTAGATGAGCACCAATACGTGCATTTTTGGTGCCCGCGCTCACACGCGTGCATTGAGATCGGCGTTCGTATGCTATAGCCGCTTCTGCGTAGGCATCGATATAAGCGTTCACAACGTACACATTTATAGATACGCACTTTTGTTCTGCGCGTGTGTGCGTGGGGTGCAGGGAGGGGGGTGCAGGGGTGGAGGCTCAGAGCCCTCTCCAACCCTTGGTCCCTGCAAGGTTGGGAGGGGGGAGCAGAGGTGTCCCCTCCCCGAATGACAGCCCCCAGGAAGGGCTGAGGGAGGCCACGGGCCCCTCTGTCACCAAAAGAGGCTGCTTTGGGGGTTTGCTTCCCCAGCCCCGCGTAGCGCCAGGGATTGGGGGGACCTGTCCCTTCCTGCTCTTTGGGAAATGGGGGACAGAGAGGGGGGGGTTCTGCCAGTGTCCCCACTCCCCACTTTCAGTCCCCAAGACTGGATGGGGTCCAGGACCCAAACCCAAGCCCAATCCATACCCAGCCTTCCCATACCTATATCCACACTCAACCTTGCCAAATCCTTTTTCTAACCCTTATCCATACCCAGCCTTCCCACATCCATATCCACCCTCAACCTTGCCGAACCTTTTTCTAACCTTTCCAGACCCAAACTCAACCCTCCCAAAACTCTACCCAACCCTCCAGTCCTGTTCCCAAACTCAACCCTCACCAAACCCCTGTTAAGGTCTGTTCCGGGGCTCTACGTGGGGGTTTTGGGGATCCCCGTGCCCCCTCCCAGCACCAGGTGGGGAAGTTCTGCCACAAATCCCTAAATCCATCTTCTTTCAGTAACTGTCTCCTTGGAAACTGGAAGTTGTCCCCAGCTCCAGGCACCTCCTGAAAATGCAATCATCCCAAAACTTGGGGGTCCCTGTGCTGGCTCAGCCCTGGGTGGGAGCAGAGCTGTGGGAGAGACTGGGCAGCGTGGAACGGTCCTGGCAGGGAGCAGGCAGGCGAGCGAGCGGAGATTCAGGCGAGGAAGCAAGCCAGGAGCTGGAGGGGATCATGCATGGAATGCAAGGGGTGCAGGAAGGGCATCAGGCAGGGAGCAGAGAGCTGGCAGAGGAGATGGAGCCAGTGTTTCAGGCAGGTTAGGGTCAAGGCTTCCCTCCTGGTTTTCTGCTTTTTCAATTTTTTTAGCTTTTATTTTTCCCCCCCTCTGGTGGGAAGTGCCACCTTGCAGAAGAGAAAAGCATCACTCATATATATATTTTCAGGAGGTGAGGGACCACCTCAAATGAAACACCCTTTTAATCAGCTCTGTGTCCTTAAATCCAGCTGTCCAACACAAACCAGGCATGGTCCCCTCTGCTTTTCCCTCTGTTTTATTGGATCCAGAATTACCTCCCGCAGCCTGAGTTCAGAGGAAGCGAATTCGGCCAGAAGGAAGATCGAAAACATTAAAAATGAAAAAGGAATTAAAATGCTGTTTATATAATATTTTGCCTCTGCCAGGTCACCTTGGGATTTTGCCCTTTGCCCACATGAATGCCCGTTTAAATTAAAATCAGAAACAAACAAGTAGAGAAAATTTGGAAAGTGCAAGAAGCCTGGGGAAATTCAGAGAAATTCCTAATACGGATTGGTTTTCCCTGATAAAAATGGGCTGTAGGCAAAGGAGCTCATCCCTAACAGGCGGGAAAATACTCAGGAATGAAAAGTAAAAATAAAATAGGAATAGCAAATTGGGAAAAGAGGTTTTAAAGAGGCTTTAAAAAAAAAAAACGATATCAAAAGCCCAGGAAACAAAGAGGTTTTCCAGGCAGGTGGGATGCTGCACGCCAGTTCAAGCAGGACTTGCTCTTTCCAAGCATGTTTTACTTGAACAGGGTTTTTTTTGGAGAGGGGGGAGAAGGTGGTAAACTTTGTTGGTTTGAACCGAATCAGCTGAGAAATGAAACTTTCTGTGCAGCTGCCTGGGAGAAGCCGGTGGCGGGGACCTGACTGAGCCATCCCCGGCATCCCCAGTCTCCGCACTGCCTTGCGCTTCCCAAACCTCCCTTGCAAGTATCTTCCCATTAAAAAATAAAAATAAGTAAGAAAATCACCAATGGACAAACGCTAACATGATATAAAAAACTCTCCATCGCTCGGGGCCAGCTGATGCGGTCAGAAGGTGTTTATTTTAAAGGCTGATCTTTGCTCGTAGTGACAGGGGACTTAAATGCCGCTGTGGGAAAGGAGAGGGTTTGCTGGGGACAACCCGCTTGGGATGCAGGGATGCGAAGCCGAGGGATGGCAGTGACGGCGGAGGTGTTTGTGCCCCCTGGTCCCATGGACCGCGGTGGGGTGGCAGCGGCCGCACGCCTGGGTGACTCGCAGGCAGGAGGGTGCTGGTGACGAGACACCAAGGACGGCCAGTGACAGGGATCAGGACGGTGGCGGATGCTTTTTTCAGCCTCTCTCTCTTTCCAGAGGTCCATTTTTTTTTCCTGCACTAAATCCGAACCGAGTTCAGAGCTCAAGTGACCCCAGTGACGCACGCGGGAAGGAGAGAGGGAGGACAGAAACACAGCCACCAAGAGTGGGAATGCTTGGAAAGGGTCTGATCCTGCATTATGGGGTGCTGTGACTTCAGCTCATGGAATTACAGCTTAAAAACTTGTCCCTCTCTTTCTCCAGCACCTCTGCTCAAATAGCCCTGCCTGATAGCTCCCAGGTCCCCCCATCTCCTCCCCGGTTCAGCCTGGATAATTTAAGGCTCTTCCCAAATGCAACTGGGGACTTGCACCTCCCTGGAATCCGCAGAGCAAACGCATCCCTCCTCTCCCCACGATGAGATTTGGGAAAGCCGCAGGGCAAAGATCGCGTTATCCAGGGTCTGTTGGTAACCAGTGGGGTTTTTCCTCTAAAAAAAAAATGAAAATTAAAAACAATAATCCCCCCTTCATCTTGCTTCCTTCATCCCTAGGAACCACTGGCAAAACCCCTTTTGTCTTGGCCCTACAGAAGCAGCCGGACCCTCCTGGTCCCACACGCCTGGCTGCAACCGAGAAATCCCTGCGGCAGACGGCATCGCCCCTCTCCATCACTCGCTGGATGCGATTAAAATGGAAGACAACCATCAAGTGTGCTAGAACCATTTTAATATAATTATACATATCTGCCAAATCCAGGAAAAAAAAAAAGGTTTATGCATATATATCTTTTTTTTTTTTTCAGTTAACATCTGCAAGCATAAACGACAATGAATTTCTCCGTTTAAAATTCATCCAGGTCAGAGCAACTGCCCAAAGTCCTGTTGGATTTGACGGTTACTGCCAGCGTGGCCAGCAGTAAGTGAGCTCCAGAGGAGTTCAATGTCCTCGGGTGGGGTTTTTCGGTCTTTTCTCTTTCATTCAGAGACAGTTTGTTGTAAAAAGTTTCAGTGCAGTTCACCTCGGGTGAAAGGCGATCGTGTTTTTGTGTTTTTCTCTTTTTTTTTTTTTTAATATATATTTTTTTATTATTATTTTTTAAAAGATGATAATAGGTAACTCAGTTGCTCTGAATTTCACTTATAATTATAACCTATTTAAATCACAGCAGAACTCCCGCTGGTGCAGAGTTCATAGTTGCATACAATACAGGAGATCACAGTTTTGAAGTCTAGCACAGATTAAAAACCACAGATGTACCATTTATATAAGACACACACTGATTGTCTCTTAAAAACTACATATTGACTCCTTATGAACATTATCTTTTTTTTTTATCTTTAAATAAAGTAGTGCAGCTAGGACAATCAGTCACACAACCCACACAGCCCTGAACCAAGTTCTCTGGGTGCCAACTTGAGCGAGTTGGGCGTGAAACAGTTGGATGAGCTCAAGAGCGAGAGAGAAAGAAAGAGGGAGAAAAAGAGGGAGAAAAAAGAGAGATGCTGTCCATTCCGAATATTTTAATCGAGGGTTGGCTAACACATTGGAAACCTCTGGGTGAAGGATCTTTCCACGCACACACAAAAAAAGAAATAAAAACCTAGACTTTTTTTTTTTTACTTTTTTTTTTTGTTTTTTAAACTGGCCTTTAGGTGGGATGATCTCCCATCCTTTCCAAACAAAGAAACCCAACAATTGCCTAAAACTAGAAAGAACACAGATGGGTCTGTCTGTTTTCTGCTCACTAGATGATCTGTCCGTTTAAGGCCTTCCTCCTCCGTTTTTCCTCTTTATTATTCCTTTTCCAGAGCGTCTGAGCAGGAGATGAGTCTGAACGGGATCATACCAACACTGTCCCCCTCTTGTCGCTGTTGGTTTTTTGTTCATTATTTTGTCCGTTGAGTTATTTATCTCTTTAATTTAACCAAGACCTGACTAAAACTGGAGCATTCAGCCCAGCCTGTTCGTTCTCGTCGCGATTTCTCTCGTTATCACAAAGGTTCTTCACAAAACCTGGAACTTCCATGACGATGTCTGGTCCTTATAATCCAAGCAGTCAGCATTGAAGTTTAACTTCCAGGAGGCGGTTTGGTCTTTATAATCCAAGCAATCGGTGGTGGAGTTAAAGCCCAAACTGGAGGCTCCATAGCCCTGGGTGGAGAGGGAGGCTGGAGACTGGTTGAGGTGGCTGGTGACCGCGTTGGCACCCATGGGACTCAGAGCGGCCCCCGGTCCGGGAAGCTGGTGGTGCATAGGGGTCAAGTAAGATCCACAGTCCATCCCTCCGAAATAAGAGGTTGAGCCAGCGTATCCTTGGCTATAGCCTGATGCCTGGGTGTAGGTCATAGGATAGGATCTCTGCATGCAGGAGGAAGAGGTGGACAGGGGGTCTGAGAGCGGGGAGATGGACGCTGGGCTCCAGATGGATACGGGGGCACTGCTGCTGGAAATGGTAGGGACCGAGGTGCTGGAGGGGGGAGTGAACTGCCCGCTGGTCCCACTCTCCGAACTCACTTCCCGGGCTGGCGAATTCTTCTTTTTAGCTGGCCGTACCTTGTTCTGGCCCCCGTTCTGCTGTTGCTGCTGCTGCTGACGGCATTTGGCCCGGCGGTTTTTAAACCACACCTTGAGATGGAAAGACAAGGAGGAAGGAAAGAGCTTGGTGTTAGGGATGCGTGGGCAAACGCAAGTAGGGAAAGGGATGGTGTTGGGGAGACCTTGCCAGGAAGGGGACATGAAAAGCACTCCCCATCAAGCGGAGGGTTTGGTTTGCGGTCTGCTGCAAAGAAAACCTCCGGGGCTCCCCCTCCCTGAGATCATTAGCAGTAATAGCAAGTGGAAATGGGCAAATCAAACTGCTTAATAAGGTCACTTTTGGGGGAAAGGGAAGCAGGGGAGGGGGGAGCACTCCCTCTTTGCTGTTTGCCAGCCGAGACCCCCAGGAATCACCATTTAAGACCTATTGAAGTCAAGGCCTTAATTAGAAACAATAGAGCATCAGAAAGGGAGGGAACAATTAGGGGAACAGAAGCAGTGGTTGGGGGGCAGGGGGGTAAAGATGTCTCGTTTACCTTCTCAATAGACTCTCTGCTCTCAACCCCCAGCAAGGAGCAGCTCCCCAGACCATGGCACCCCTTTTTTTAGCAGAGACCAAGAGGGCTCGCCCTGGGGAGGGGGGGACTAGTGAGAAGGTTTTGGGGGAGAAGGATAGAGTTTGGCATGGGAGGATCAGGATGCTCCGCTGGGCCAAGGCACCACAGAGCCTCAGGAAGCCTTGCAGGGAGGCAAGTGGGAGGGATGGCTTTGAAGCCACCCTGCACCAGCTGCATGGGTGTTCTGGATCCGTGCTGGGGCAGGATCCTCCTGACCTGCCACCACCACCTCCAAAATGCTGTCTGGGTTTTGGGCCCCTGCAGGCTGGTTGCAGAGGACACACAGCCCAGACCCAGCAGGAGGGTCACCTCCACCAAAGCATCCCCTCTCTCATCTTAGTCCCTTCGAAGAAAAACGAAGCCACCTAGTCCGTACTGGCGTGAAAGGGGATCCCAGTCTGGTCCTGCTCCAGGGACATGGGGATTTCTGGGGAAGGAGGGATGTTTTACAGATTTGAGGGAACCCCAAACGCCTGCAGGACAAGGTGGGGGGTTGGTGCCCGGGCCAAGGCACGATGCAGAGCCAGGGATGCTGGGGAGCATCCCTGGAGCGCAGAGGGCTCAGGATCTGGGAACAGGGTGCATGAGCCTCGCAATGCAGAGGGAGGAAAGGAGAGCACACCCCAGCCCTGGGAAGGCAACCTGCCACTCCAACCCCACGCACCCTCAGCCATCTGCGAGCATCCTCCACCCCACAGGGAATTATCTCCCCCCAGGACTGACCCCATCCCCTGAAACAGCCACGGACCAGCCCAAACCCTCCCTGTGGAACTGGAGCTGGGGGACACACAGGTCTCTCCAGGGGCCACCCTGCTTCCTACCTGCACTCTGGACTCGGGCAGGTTGATTTTCAGGGCCACCTCCTCCCGCATGAAGATGTCGGGGTAGCGGGTCTTGGCGAAAAGAGCCTCCAACACATCCAGCTGCGCCCGGGTGAAGGTCGTGCGCTCCCGCCGCTGCTTTCGGGGGGTGGCTGCGAAAGGAGCCAGAGGTCCTGGCTGTCAGTCAGCGGCCCCCGAACCCCATTTGTCCCCTCCAGTCTCCCCTACCACGATTTACCCCTCTCTCCTGGATGAGCCCGCACCCCACTTCTCAGCCACCACCGCGCAGCAGTTCCACCTCCCGTATCCCCTTCTCCATCTCTCCCGGCTGAGTCTGGAGCATCTGCCCCTCTCCAAAAGAGGGGTTTTCCTTTTTGCACACCCTTCCCCGGATAAAAAGTTAAGCGGTGAGCAGGAAAGCAGAAAAGGGGGACCCCCACTCCTCGCAGCCATCGCGGTCCCCGAGTTTGTTGTCCCTCCAGAGACCCGACGGCTTCTCCTCCGCGGGGCAAAAAGTAAAGTGGTTGGGAGGGGAAAAAAAATTAAATAAAAGGAAGAAAAACGTGTCTTACCGGGATAACCGACGGACGGATGCAACAAATCCATGCCCGAGGTTGTGAGACTCAGGCCATTGACTGCATAAGGTGGTTGCTTAAGATAAGACATCATGCTAAAGTTGTAGCGGAGAGGAGAGTTGGCCGAAATCCGGGTGAGGGGGAGCCTCCCGAGCGCCCTGCTGCCCCGGGCGGTGCCTGGGGGTGCCGTGGGGCGGGGGGCGCCGCCAGGTGCCTGCGGGGGAGAGAGGAGGGATGGGGGGGGTCAGGCCAGCTCGCTGCCCCCCAAGCCTTTATCCCTTGCTGCCTTCCCCCGTCAAATCCTCCAGCTCGTAAAGCCGGACCCCAACCGGATTGGGAAGCTGGGAAGAGACTGAGTAGATAAACGCATCTCTTCCCCCCCAAAAAAGGGGGTGAGAGGGAGGAGGAGGAGGAGGGGGGAAAGCACATCCCAGCCAGTAATTACTGCCCGAACAAAACCCCCCATGCCTTCAACTGCCCGCATTGTACGGCAGCCTGGGGCATTTGCATAGGATTCCCGGCCGGGCACCGGCTAATTGTCTCAAGCAAAACTTGATTGGGGCCATTGGCAGACACAAAGAACCCCTCGGCTAAATAAATAATGCAGATAACAAAGCCCAAGGGTGAGAAACAAAGAAACAATTCAAGAAACCTATCTCTCCCCTAGTCTCTTGCAAGGACTTTAATTATCCCAGGTTTGGGCAACATTCAAACCTTCCCCCCCCCCCCCCAACCCTTTTTCCCCTTCCCCCCAACGATGCTGCATTTCAGAGCTCGAATGCCCGCTCGGGAAGAGACAAACTTTTCTGCTCTCCCACCATCAGTCCACGTCTGCAGCAATTTCCACCGGCCATTTGCACCTAATTAGTACTCCGGGTAATTAGATTTGGAGGCAAGTAACAGATTTATTAGGCTTTCAAGAAACTCTTGAGGACGGAGCTGAAGCTAAACAAACACCTCGGTGGGGAGCGGCCCCGGCAGGAGAGCGGCTTTCCCCCCGGGATCAACTCCGAATCCCCCCGGGATCGACTCCGGATCCCCCGGATCTCCGGCGCTCTGCAGCGGGGCGAGAGGGGGAGGACCCAAACACAAATTCTGCCCAAAAAATGGCCCAGGAGGGGCCAGGTTTGGGTTCTTGACACGGTTAAGACTGTTTTTCTCAGTGAAAAATATTATATTTTTTTTGCCTTTTGGGGGCAAAGTCTCTCCCGTCCTCGCATTCCCGGCGGCCGTCGGGAAAAAACGAACTCCAGCACAACTTTCTTTTCCAAACACCCCAAAACTCCTTGTTTCACCTCACAAGCGCACACGGGAGCGGGACCTGCACCCCAGGAGGGCTGCGGACCCCCCAGCTTTTCTCCCACCACCCTCCAGCCCCACCGATGCTGCTTTATCCGCGGTGCGGATTTTCCCCCTTTTTTTTCCCCCCCCGGGAACGCGCTTTGAAGGGCGCGCATCTAACGCGGGGTTCTTCGCTTATAACATCCCTTCCCTGGGAGGGGGGAAAGGCTGAAAGAGGGGCAGCTTCACCGAGGGGGGACCCCAAAGAGGGGCAGCTTCCTTTTAACAACCTTTTCCCGAGGTGGGGGGTGGCTGAGAGAGGGGGAGCTTCCCCGAGGGGGGACCCCAAAGAGGGGCAGCTTCCTTTTAACATCCCTTTCCGGCGTGGGGGGAGGCTGAAAGAGGGGCAGCTCCAACGAAGGGGAACCCCAAAGAGGTGCCCCTTACCGAGAGGGGAAGCTCCTGTCCGCGCCGGTGTTGGGGATTTTGGCTACAAATCTCTCCGCCGGCGCAGGATGCGCGGGAGAGTAAAACTGATTTTGCTGAGCGCTTCAAAACGTGCAAACAAAAATAATAATAATAATAAAAGAAAAACAAAAAAAAACCAAAACCAAAACAAAACAAAAAAAACTGAATGCCTTCTAGAAGGAAAAAAACAGCCGCAAACCTTCACTCTCGTTAAACTCGGCGGCATCACGCCCAGCGCGACCGCGGATCCCGGGGAGGCACCGCAGCCCGCGGAGCAACGGCTCCGCTCCGCAATCTGTCACCTTTTCCCCTTTCTCCTCCCCCCACTCCCTCCCAGCTCCGCAAAGAGCCCGGCTACCAGTTGCTCTGCCCTCGCTCAATAATAATTACCCCGTCCGAGAATTAATTATAATAAATGTTTTCTTGATAAACTAACGAGATAATCCGGGCGGCACACGCTCCCTAATTACGGGCCACCGGCCCCAGCTCCGCCGATCGCTCGGGTTGATTAATGCAGGGCAGCGATCCGCGGCCGGGCGCGCAGGCAGCGCCCTCCGAGACGCTCCCGCGGAGCACTGGAAGGTGCCCAGATGGAAAAGGGAATTTGTTTTGTTTTGGTTTGTGTTTTACTAAACGAAAGCTCCCTTCCCCTCCCGCACCAGACTCCACCGCAATTTTTTTTTTAATTCTTTTTTTTCAATCCTTTATTTCAATCCTTTTTTTCAATCCTTTTTTTTCCTTTTTTTTTCAATTCTTTATTTCTTAATTTTTTTTTTTAATTTTATTTCTTTTTATTCCCTCCAAAGGGAGGATTTGGGTTGATTTTTCCCAGTCATGGGGGTTTTTTCTCAGGGAAGGCGGTGGGGATAGACTCGCCACTGGCTCTGCTGCGCATCCCCCCGCGTTTCGCCGCCCAAACCTGCGCGCAGCTCCGCGGCCACCGGCAAATGAAAGAGACGGCCGGGAGCGACAAAAACGGGCTCGGTGGGCAGCGACCTCGGCTCGGAGCTTTTTGACCCATCCCTGCCTCCTCGGTCGCATTTTAAAAACCGCTTTTCTTCTTAAAAAAAAAAAAAAATCAACCTAAACTTGCACCTTTTCTAAAGAAACGGTAAACCTCAACTTCTCGGAGAGGCCAAAATCGAAATAAATCTCTGGAACGAAGGAAAGATTTTTAGCACTAAAGGAACTTGTGCAGCTGCACAAGGACTTTCCCGACTTTCTCTTTGTCACCGCGGCGCGCGTTATAACCGATCGGGTTCTTTGGGAAGCGCTTTCCCACGGCTGGAAAGAAAAAATAAATGAGAGGTGGAAAACAGCTCCAGCCCCTCTCCAACCTGGATATAGTTCTCGCCAACCATTTCACCCGCCCTGAGCTATGAAACTCCGTCCCCAAACGCCTGGAAATTTTCTCTCCCTGTTCTTTCCGGCCCGGTTCTCCGGCCACAGCGAGTGCTCAAAAAAACACCTTTGGAAAATTACTTTCCTGAGTGTTCACATCGGGAGAAGGAAGAGAGAAGAATCAAGAGAGGGAAGAAAAAATTTTCCCCCGTTATTTCTAATTTTAAAAGTCCACTTTGGGGACAGGGAATAACTAAAAGCCAAACTATCAGGCCGGAGGGGGGGTGGGTTTAAAAATCATATCCCCAACGAAATCGTAGTGAAGAACCGCTCCTGAGCCGGCTCCGCACCCGCGGGAAGCAGCCGGTGGTGGGAAGCATCTCCTGCCTCCTCTCTCCTTGGATTTGGCCCCTTTGCCTTTTCCATCCAGCAGCTCCCGATTCCCACCGAGGCACCCCTTTTGCATCCCGGCCTGGCCCGGCCTCCCCCCGGGGCAGCTCCGCATCTCCTACTCCTCTCCTGTCTCACAGAGACTCTGTTTTTAATCAATAATCGTAATTTTAATCCTTTTGTTTGTTTGTTTTTTATCCCCCCCCCCATCACCTCCGCTGAATTTCTACCTCCGAGGAAGGATGGAGGGAGCGGTTCTCACTTACCTGTGAGCCTCAGGGTTGGGGGACGAAGGGTGAAACCTGCAGCCCGGATCCTCGCCAAATTCCGGGATCGGGCTGAGCTGGGAAGAGAGAAAAGCACAAAGCGGGAGGTTAGAGAGCTCGCCGCACGCACATGCCCAAGACATCGAAAGGGGAGGGGAGGGAGGGGAGGAGGGGGGGGGTTGGTGAGAAAGAAAGAAATGTTTGAAAAAGCAGAGTTAAATAGGGGAGAAAGGGGAAGGAACGGTGCAGGAGAGGGATGCAGGGATGCTCTGGGCTCGGTACATACAGAGCTGGCCGGTGCCGGAGCTGGTCAAATGATTTTATTTTTAATAATAGTGGCAGGGTGCGTTGGAGCTGAGGTCTCTACCTCTCTCGGGGAGCTTTGCTGAGAAAGCGCCTCTCTGGCAACTTTTTGACGCAAACTCTCCAACCAATGGCAGGGAGAGAGTGATTGACACATCTAAGCCAGGGGGAAAATAATAAAAACACACAACAGGGGGAGGAAAAAACAGGCCGCTGCTGTACCGGGGGGACAATCAAGCGAGAAATAACAGCCACCGAAATGACAGGAGAATATACATTAAAAGAACCTGCTCGGGTTTAAAAATATACATTATGGAGCGGAGCGTCGTTGTAGAAATTAATGTGATGGACAGCAGCGATGGCGTGAGGAAAGGAAAGGAAGGGGGGGCAGCAAAAAAGCTGGGGCTGGGGGGGGGGGTGGGGGTGTATAATAATAATAACAACAAAAGATATTAATATATACAAGTAAATATTTAGGAAGGGGGGGAGCGGAGCCCGACAGGAGCCTTTGGCTGAGTAACCCGGAGCTGGGCGAAAGGAAACCCGAAGGAGCAAAGGGGAGCCCCCCACCCCTCTTTGGGACAGAGGGGAGCTGGGTGTCCCCCCTACCGCACCCCCCGTCCCGCCTCCTTCCAGGGGCCAAACATCCCAAGAACTGAGTCACCCGGGGGCGGTATAAATATATTTTATTTTTTTTTTCCCAGGTTATATACGGGTGATGGTGTAGAGAATGGGGATTAAGCAGAGGCTCTGTGGTGAATTTGCGATGGCCGCGCACATGTTTTAATCGAAATAAACTCGGTGGGGGTGAAGAGAGCAGGGTGGGAGCTTCCAGCCTCCCAGCAGAACCCTCCGGGAGCAGCGGGAACGGGCAACCGAGATGCTCTCCTTGCACCTTCCCATCCCTTCTCAACTTCTCCCGGGTCAAAGAAAGCCGAAAAAGAAAGCGTTGGCGAAAGGCAGGAGGACGGAGGGAGCTCAGGTCGGAGGGAGCGCTCGCACACTTTCCTCACTTCTGACAATAGGAGGAAAAAAAAAAAAAACACCCGCAGCGGCTCCATCATTTTAACGGGGTGACCTATGTTAATGAAGTTATAGCAATTAATTCGCCTCTTTGTGGCTCTTCCCTGGGCTTGGCTGCGCGTAATCCAATGTGTCTGTCCTTGGACTTTAGCGCAGCACCGAGCTTGGAGGTTTGCAGGAGCAGGTTTGGGATGCTCGGGGTTGGGATGGGTGGTCGGGGACTGTGGGGCTTTTGTTTTGATTTTTTTTTGGTTGGTTTTTCTTTTTTTTTTTTTTTTCCCCCCCCCCCCTCTCTTTCCTCGAAGAGAGGAGGAGGGAGGGGAGGGGAAATTAAACAAACAAACAAACAAACAAACAAAATACCCCCTGGCACAAAAGCAGCCGCAGCCCTGCCCGCCGGAGCCGCTCCCACTTTGGCCGCTGGGTTGGGGTTTTTTTTTTGGTGCGAGACGACTTTGAGGAAAGTTGGTAGCAAGGGTTGATCTCCTCCTGCTCCCCTGGGACCCCCGGGATCCCCTGCTTTTCTTGGAGCTGTGTTTTAGCTCATCCTCTCCTCTCCCAGCCTTGAGACTTTTTTTTTGGGGGGGAGTAGGGGGGAGGGTGGACTTCTTGTTGTTTCGTTTGTTTTGGGTTTTTTTTTGTTTTGTTTTGGGTTTTTTTTGGGGGGGGGTGTAAGGGGTGGCTGCACCCCCCTTGTCCCTTTGCAGCCCCTTTATCCTCTCCGAAACCCTTGCGCAGAGATCAGAGCCGGACAAATCCTTCCCTCTCACCTCCCCGCATGTCGGTACGGCCACGCCGCCCCTCAGCCGCTCCTTTCGCAGAGCATCAGCAATAAATATCCCGATTGAACCCTTCTCCCTCCACAGCCCCCCCCCTCCGCCTCCAGCCCCCACATATTATTTAATAACCTTAATCCACCTTGGAAGAATGAGAGAGATAATTCTTTCCCGTGTATCCTGACCAGGAGGGTATTTTCGAAATCGATTAAAAAATAAAAAGGGGGGGGAAAAAAATTTAAAAAAAAAAAGAAAAAAGAAAAGACAAGAAAAGAAAAGAAATAAAGAGGTATTTGGGGACTGGAGGAAACCGGGCTGTGGCAGAAGAGGGCTGAGCAGAGCAGAGAAATAAAATGCATTGCCTGAAGAAAGTAGCTGGGAGAGCAGGTTTGGAAGCCGGGCTGACATCCCTGCCTGCTTCTGCCTGGCCGTGGGGAGATGGGCAGGCAGAGCTGCCTGCAGCCTGCCAGAGGCAGCAGGGACATCCCAGCCTTTCCCTCTGCTCCCCCTTTACCCCCCCAGCCTGAGAAGTTGGGAATAATTCCCGCGGCCAATAAAACAAGTGGCAGAGATGGACAGTGTTACTTAAATAAACAAGGGTCTCTTTAAAATTCTCATCCACTTCAGATGTCTAAAGTAAGATTGTGATGATTTTGTCACGGTTTGGTAAATTTACCCCTTTAAGAGGCTTTCATAAATCCCAGAACACACCTTCAGCCAGATTTGAATATAGATTTAGGTTTTAAAACCCAGAAGCTGGGAACACCGCTTTATCAAAGAGAATTTCCCTTTAGCTTAGCAATGTGTCGGAATGGCTCTTGCAAAGATTGGATCTGAGAGGGGGGAAAAGGGGGAACCTTCTTTCCTGGAGCAATCCTGCACACACTTCGCAGCTGCCTCTGCCTTCAGCCTTCTGCAGCTCGGGGGAAAAGTTGCAAAAAAAAAAAACAAACAAAAAAAAATTAATAATAATTGTTGCAGCTGTAGGAACTTGAGTGGGGTTTTTTTTTTCATTATTTTTATTTTTATTTTTTTTTTAAACTTTCCAATCTCTTCTGGTTCATTTGGAAAGCGTTTCAGAGCAGGTACAGTCCCAGAGAGCCAGACTAGCTGGGGCTATCGGGGAGTGAGTGGAGATGTGTGATTTTTCTGCCCTCTAAGAACTTTGTGCTCAGAGAACCAAAATCTGCTTCTGGGATGAAAAGAAACTGTAACTTCTGCTTCTCAGTAAGTTCTCCAACTTTCCGATGCCAATCGTGTTTCAGAGCCATTTTTCTCTCTCTGCATAGCTGTGTTTCTTCTTTTCTCTTTCTCCCTCTTTACTTCTCCTTCCTCTGATTTAATTTCCGACTCTTCTTACTTAACGCGCCCGTTTCGCGAGTGATTTTATTGCCGTGTGTATCGCTCACCAGGCGGATCGCGCTCAGCTTCTGACCTGGAATATTATGACCAAGGGGGAGGGGGGGGGGGGGGAGATGGAATGGAAGAAAAAAAATATATTAATCATTTATTCCGGTCGGGTGAAAGTTAAGGAAGGAAGGAAAAAAGCTCCCAAAATGAACCGATTTATTATTTGTCATCTTTGTATCTCTGATCGGCTCCGGAAAGCGATGCATGTTACGCACTTTTAAGCTTTTCCCTCATCGGATTTGTGTCTAGTTAAAATATTCTAGACTTTCCTTGAAGTTTATCTGCAATTCATTTGCGGGTTGGGGTTTTTGGGAGGTTTGGTTGTTTGGTGGTTTGGTTTTTTTTGGTTTTTTTTTTTTTTACTTTTAGTTAGACACTCCGTCCTCCCCCTCCCCAATCCCTAAAATTCTCCCTTTTTGGGGTGCAAGACCAGAGGTACCGATAAGGCTGTGTGGTTTCCAGAAAGGGTCGGATTCGTTTTAAAATGCTGGAATGCTAAAAAAAAAAATTTAAACACACGCCCCCCTCCTTTTCCAAGCGTTTGGGAGAGAAAGGGAAGAGCCGTCAGCTCCTTTGGGGAAGGGGGGGAAAAAATATGTATTAGGGGCAGCATCTTAGCCTAGATGAAACCAAGTTTCATAATTAGGATGGGGGGCCCGGAGGGGATGGTGGAGGCGTTTAGGGGCGATTTGCAATTTGTCTGGCTCCGAGCTGAGCTGGGCAAGCCCGCAAAATGCTCTGCTGAGAGCAGAGAAAGTGAGGTCAGGGTTTGCACCTGAGGGAAGGTCTTATGAGCACTGGGGGTGGGGTGGAAATTGTACCCCCTCCCTCCTCCCTCCCCCCCCCCCAAAAAAAATCCCAACTTGAAATAGAGAAATAAATCAAGGGCATTAAATTAAGGGGGGGGGGGAATCTTTGGAGGAGGATGTGCGGGGGGGGGAGTCTGGGGCAGGGTGTGTGTGTCTGTGAGTCTGTCTGTCTGTCTGTCTGTGCATGGATGAAAGGCTCTAATAGAGCCCGTTTACATAATTTTTTTCTCTCCAGGCCACGAAGTTACCTTGATGAGCAGCTCTCTGCAGCAATCAGATTATAGCTCCCAACCCAGATATTAAAATAACGGTTACAGTCCCATATCTTGCGTGTTGGCAAACTTGGGAGAAATGAAGGGGTCGAGGGGGGGGTGGGGGGGGGGAGAAGGGGGGAGGGAGAGAAAGAACCAGAAAAGGGGTTTTGTAAGAAAGAAGAAAAGAAAACGGCAGAGAAGCTTTAAACTAGTCTTTCGTTTGTAACCTTTTACAACCTTTATTTCCCGTATATGAAAAGCTCCTTTTATTGAGACCCAGAAAGAACTTCCCCCCCCCCCCCTCCTTTTGGATTTTTAATTAGAGCCCATCAATTGCAGCCATATATATAGGAATCGATATAAAGTAATCCGTGGAGATGGGCTAAGGTTTTAATCGAAAATCTTCTTTGCCATTCTTTGCAGATCTTCTTTAGCCGCTGGCTGGTGGAGAAACAAATGTTCATTTAAAAAAATAGCCCCCGAAACCCCTAAAGCAGCTCCCCCACCCCCCAAACCAAAGCCACAATGCAGAAAGCTTGCAAAAGATCAGAAACCAACTGTTGTTACCATGTGAATAAGAAATTACTCTTATGCTTAACTTCGTTCCACCTCACAGGCAGTTATTTTATTTTTTTTTTCCGTAGTGGAAACTTTAAAAACTAGCTCCGATGAGAGCAGTTAATTTTTCCTTTCGGAAATGGTCTATGGATAATGGTATTTTCCGTGCGGGAAGGGTCTGGCTTGTGCGCCTGCGAGTGTCTGTGTGTCCGGTAACAAAGATCCCACAAGTACAACATTGTGGTGAAATCCAGACACCGTCTTCTTGCAGCATCTCAGGCTCCCAAATATCGCATTTATTTTCTTTCTTTCTTTCTTTCTTTCTTTCTTTCTTTCTTTCTTTCTTTCTTTCTTTCTTTCTTTCTTTCTTTCTTTCTTTCTTTCTTTCTTTCTTTCTTTCTTTCTTTCTTTCTTTCTTTCTTTCTTTCTTTCTTTCTTTCTTTCCTTTTCCTCTTTGCTTTCACGCAATGGAATATTTCTTTTCCAATGCAAAAAAGAAGGAGGAAAAAATCCCAACTCCCCCAAAGCTCCCCCAACCTTCCTCCTTTCTAAAGAACTGGGGCTGTTTTTCTCCAGGGGAAGGAGGGGAGAGAGGCAGCTAAATATGAAACAATGCAGGCAGCTTCGGGTTTATTTTGGTAAATTAATTGTGAGACTATTCTGGCTCCTGTGTGTTTCTGCATGATTAAACTGTGCTATTTGTTCCCCAAAGCTGCACATTAGCAGAAAGTGCAAGTCTATTTTAAAGCATCATCCTCAGGTTTAATGTAAGCAAACTGGGCTGACTGAAAAGTTTACCCGAGTAATTGCAGCTAAGAGTCTACTGTAGTTGTTTTAATCACTATTTTCTATCTGATAAGTGCGTTTTAAAGAATGGACTCTGCATTTTTTTAATCTGAAGGAAGAGAATCTGACCGTATTTGTACCCAACCTCGCGTCTTATCCGTATGAAATGTCAATTTATTTAAAAGCCTGGTATTTAATACACTACACGGGCCACATTTAGTTTAGACAAACCCCCTCTTGTACTTTCTCCTTAATCACGCCTAATGAAAACGTGGGATTTTGCCATTATTAAAAAAAAAAAAAAAAGTGAAAATATAATGCATCTTCATTAGGAAAATTGACTGCTGTGCTCAAGACAGTTCTTAATTGAAAAGGCAACCTATTTTAATGGTGTGGTTGAGGAGAAGATTACATAGTTTATCCAAACACAAAGACAATTAATAATGAGGACCAGGCTGCTGCCATTAACTCTAATGTAGTTACATCAATGTCAATGGAAGTGGTGGTACCTGAGAGGTGGATGAACCCCTTGTCCCCCCTTTCCCTGCTTGGGCACAGCTCATCCCCTCCTCCAGCATCGCCGCCGGCTCCTCCGACAAACCCCAGCACCACCCTCGCCCCCTTTCTCACTCCTAATAGTATTAATTATTTTAATTATTCTTTTTTTTTTTAACGGCAGCCCAAGAAGTTGTGCAAATAGGGCTCTCCCCCTCGTTTAAAGGGACTTTTTAAGAGCTGCCTGATGCAGGATATTTAAGAGCATGACAATGCGGAGCGGTGGTAGCGGTTAAGCTCCAGTTTGTCAACGGATCCCAAGGCAAAAGTCCTTTTCCCACCCCCTCCCGCTCATTTCCAGCGCTGCCAGCCTTTGCCTTCGTGTTGTTTCTTTTTTTTCCCCTTTCCTTTTGGTGGGGCGGTTTAATAATAATAAAAATAATAATTAAAGTTGCGTTTGATAAGGTGGATTTACGCCTGGCGTTGGCGGGTGAGGGTTTCAGCTGGAATTGTCGTTTTTTCCTTTTTTTTTTTTCCGAGGGAAAACCCCGTTCGGAGCTCATCCCGCACCGAGTTAAACAAAGTCCTGCTCAACCCTCTCCCCCCATCTCCCTGGGAAGCGAAGTGGGTTTGATGATGGTAAATGAAATAATTAACTCAGAGCGGAGCAATTTCTCCCTCCAAAAGAAAAATAAACCTGATAATCGATTCCCCCCTTCCCCCCAAAAACCCCCCAATCCTGCTTTTCCCCAGCCCTGAGGGCAACTTTCCTGCAGATCTTTGTCCTGCCCCGAGCTGGGGGAACCCCTGAGTCTGGAAAAGCAGAGCCTGGAATTTTGGGGGCTCTTGGTTGGGGTGGTGATGAGGTGAGAAGGGATTCCCAGCTGGGGTCCCGCATAGTTGGGGTGGGTTTGGGGTGAGGGGAGGATTCCCAGCTTGGTCCTGCATGGTCGGGGTGATTTTGGGATATGGAGGGAATTCCCAGCTGGGGTCCTGTGCAATTGGGGTGTTTTTGGGATGAGAAGGGATTCCCAGCTGAGGTCCCACACAGTTGGGATGTTTTTGGGACACGAAGGCGGATTCCCAGCTGGAGTCTGGCACAGTTGGGGTGGTTTTGGGATGAGAAGGGATTCCCAGCTGGGGTCCTGCACAGTTGGGGTGATTTGGGGATATGAGGGAAGATTCCCAGCTGGATTCCTGCATCACCGGGGTGCTTTTGGGATGACAAGGGATTCCCAGCTGGGATCTTGCATGCTTGGCGTGGTTTTGGGATATGGGGGGATACCCAGCTGCAGTCCCACATGGTTGGGTTAGTTTTGGGATACGGAGAGGATTCCCAGCTGGGGTCCTGCATGGTTGGAGTGGTTTCGGGATGAGGGAGGATTCCCAACTGAAGTCTGGCACAGTTGAGGTGGTTTTGAGACATGAGGGGAGATTCCCAGCTGGGGTCCCGCATGATTGGGGTGGTTTTGGGATATGAAGGGGGATTCCCAGCTGGAGTCTGGTACAGTTGGGGTGGTTTTGAGATATGAGGAGGATTCCCAGCTGGGGTCCCCCCTGTTTGCAGTGATTTTGGGATGAGGGGAGGATTCCCAGCTGGAGTCTGACAGAGTTGGGGTGGTATTGAGATATGAGGAGGATTCCCAGCTAGAGTCTGGCACAGTTGGGGTGTTTTTGGGATAAGAAGGGATTCCCATCTGGGGTCCTGCATGATTGGGGTGGTTTTGGGCTATGGGGAAGATTCCCAACTGAAGTCCCGCACAGTCGGGGTGGTTTTGGTATAAGGGGAGGATTCCCATCTGGGGTCCCCCATCACCACCGGCTCGGGGAGGGGCGGGGGTCCCTCTCAGCCGCCTCTCACGGGTGGAAAGCAGTCTTTTTTTTGGGGGTGAATGGTGTTGTTTTTGTCGGTGTGCTGTGCGCGCCCTGCCCGCCGCTGGCACCGGGAGACAATGCGGCTGGAGGGGGGGGGGGGGGGCTCCATCCCCAGCGGCCCCCGGGCTTAATCCCGGCTCTCTCCCCCCTCCAGCGGGTTTTTAATCTCCTCCAGGAGGAGGAGATGGGAAGGAGGGGGCTCCTGTGCCCAGCGGTGCGGGCTGCCCGCCCCCTGCCCGCCCCGCAGCCCCCGGGAGGCTCCGCACCGGGCGCGGAGGGTGGACAGACAGCGCCGGGGGGGGGGACGGGGGGACGGACAGATGGACAGGGCTGTGCCCAGCATCCCCCCACGGGCAGCGGGTGGCTGCCCTCGCGGAGAGACAGACAGACAGACGGGAGGGTGCCTGGCCCCATCTCGCAGATAGGGATGCTGGTGGGGTGGGCAGAGCAGGGACAGACAGACAGACGTGGTGGTAGGACGGGCAGAGCAGTACCTATCGATCTTTCCTGGATAGGCAGATGGACAAATGTGCTGGTAGGACAGGCAGAGCAGAGATGGACAGACAGACAGACAGACAGACGTTATGGTAGGACGGGCAGAGCAGTACCTATCGATCTTTCCTGGATAGACAGATGGACAAACGTGCTGGTAGATGGGCAGAGCAGAGATAGATGGGCAGAGCAGACACAGATGGACAGACAGCCAGACATGATGGTAGGATGGGCAGAGCAGTACCCATCGATCTCTCCTGGACAGACAGATGGACAGACATGATGGTAGGATGGGCAGGGCAGAGATAGACGGGCAGGGCAGACACAGACGGACAGACAGACATGATGGTAGGATGGGCAGAGCAGTACCCATCAATCTCTCCTGGATAGACAGATGGACAAATATGCTGGTAGGATGGGCAGGGCAGAGATAGACGGGCAGGGCAGACACAGACGGACAGACAGACATGATGGTAGGATGGGCAGAGCAGTACCCATCTATCGCTCTTAGACAGACAGACGTGATGGTAGGATGGGCAGAGCAGAGACAGACAGACAGACAGACATGATAGTAGGATGGGCAGAGCAGTGCCCATCCGTTACTCTTAGACAGACAGACGTGCTAGTGGGATGGGCAGAGCAGAGACAGACAGACAGATGTGCTGGCAGGATGGGCAGAGCAGGGACAGACAGACAGACATGCTGGCAGGATGGACAGAGCAGAGCACAGAGAGACAGACGGACATGCTGGTAGGATGGGCAGAGCAGAGTCAGACAGGCATGCTTGTAGGTTTGGCAGAGCAGTACCCATCAATCTCTCCTAGACAGACAGATGGACAGACATGCTGGTAGGATCGGCAGAGCAGAGACAGACAGACAGACAGACAGACTTGATGGTAGGATGGGCAGACCAGAGACAGACAGATGGACATGATGGTAGGATGGGCAAAGTAGAGACAGACAGACAGACACGCATCATGTTGGGATTAGCGGAGCAGTGCCCATCCATCACTCTCAAACAGATGGACATGGCAGTAAGGTGGGCAGAGCAGAGCCAGACAAGAAGGTAGGATGGGCAGAAGAGTGCCCGTCTATACCTCCCAAACAGAGAGACAGACAGAGAGACGTGACGGCAGGATGGGCAAAGCAGTGCCCATCCATCTCCCCCAGACCAACAGACGGACAGACAGCTGTGGCCCACCAGCACACCCAGATGAGAGCTGCTCCCCGGTCCATCCTGGTGAGCAGAGCCGGGGACAGCCCAGGTGCCACCAGGCTAATCCCCAGGCAGACAGACAGAGAGACGAGGCCCGGTCCCTCTCACCCCGCCTGGCAAGGAGGTGCCCCGTTAAATCCCAGGCAGCCCAGGTGGAGCACGGCTAATCCTCAGGCAGGGATGGGCAGCAGACGGTGCAATCCGTCTCCAGCAGAGCCATGGGTCAGGCCAGAACCCCCTGGACTTGTTCAACTGGTTGCTGGACAAACAGACCAAACATCACCCAGCCGGGTTTCTGCCGGGAGAGGTAGAACCCAACTGGGTCTCGCAGGCGGAAAGGAGTTAACTGGTCTGCATCCATTGTAGTGGGGGATTTTTCTACCTGCGGCAAAAAAATAACACCGCAATTTCCTTCCCTGTACAGGCAGGGAGAGGCAGAGCAGTGGGGTCCAAACTGGCTGTGGCCTTTAGGAACTACCCTAACATCCGCAATCGGAGATAAAAAGAAAGTTCCTGCTGGTTCCCTTCCAGACAAATGAGCCTGGCCGGGTCTCTTTGCTCTTTAGCAGCATCTGCCCACCCTCTGCACCTGATTCCTTCCAGGAGCCTTTCATCTCCCTCCCCTGCCTGCTCCCAGAGCTCTGGCTGATCTGCCCGCCGGCTTAATGGTATGGGAGGATGCGAGTCCCCTGGGATGGTGCCGTGCCCACCTCCTTTTTCTCATCTTCACTTGCAGGAGCACTGCTCTTCCAGCAGCTCCCCCTCTCCTGCCCCTACTCAGATGGCTGCTTGCAAAGGGATTTTTGACGCGGGGAGAGGAGTTTTTGGAGCTTTCATTTTCCTGTCCAGAGACAGCCACGCTAGGGGCTGTGTCCTTATTTCTCTGAAGTCCGTCCCTGAGAGGGGGACGTTAATGACACGCTGGTTTATGCCTGTGTCTAAGTAGCGAGAACTTGAGCTGGATGCATCAGGATTTTCTGTGAGAGTATGTCTGACTTCTGTGTTTATTTTCATGCTGATGGTGTAGGTAGGTATGGTGTCAACAGGTTGTTGAGGAGAAAAAAAACCCTTTCTTGTGCTCTCACTGATAAACACAGAGATGGAGTTCTTTGGCAGGAGGTTTACCTAGAAAAAGGAATACCTTCTGGGTGGATTTTTTGTCATATCTTACCTGTGTCCTGTTCCCACACAGTGCTGTGGCTCAAGGTTCAAGTCAGTTGTCTGAGTGGGGTTTTCAGGAGCATCTGAGGTGCTTTTAAGTCCCTGAGACACCCAGGCAGCACTGGTCGGTCCGGCAGAGGTCTTGCAGGAGTTCTGTGCCTCCATGGCTCAGTAGCTGGAGGTCAGCTAGGACACCCAGGAGCCTCTCAGGTGACGCTGGACACCTGTATTTAGGCAACAAAGGTACATTTACAGTCTGAGCTGCTCTAACTTGTGATGGTCAGTTCTTCAGCTCCTTCCTGGTACAAGGCGATGCCTCTGTTAAAGCTTTTTGCATCCACAGCTGAAATGTAGGCGTCTATAAACAACACAACCCTCCCCATATGTTTTATTGTACTCACTGTGGCTATTTCTTGGTGCCTTGTTTAGATGATGGGGCTCGTTTGGTTTCTGTGGCATTTCGACTGACGTAGCAACGATAAACACCAAGAGGGGTCTGAGTTCAGCAGGTGCTGACAACCCAATTACTGAAAGCAGAATCCTTGCTAGATGTCTTGCTTTAGCAACCTGAAGCACATTCTTGTTTGTTGGTGTCTGCCTAGAAAGTATTTTGTGCTGAATCTATGGATGGGACCTGGAGAATATCCTACAAGCCCTGAACTTCTTTCCCTGCATGTAAACTCAGAGCCGTCAGGATGAGGTGCAGATGCGATAATAGATAAAATATTCTTAGAGTTTATTTTAAGCTTGCTATGATGAGGATGCGTGGGATTGGGTCTGGTCACAGGTACTAGTTTGAGGAGGAGAGACACGACCAATGCTCCGGTTTGTCTTTCTGCTCTGGTTGGCTGGGTGGTGCTGGCTCAGGGCTGCTGTAGAGTCAATAGTACGCTGGAGAGGAGAAAAGGAAGAAACCATCTCTTCATCTCTCCCTGCAGCTGGGAGGTGGAGGATGGACCAGTGATGGTGATCGGCATCGGCCTCTCAAGTCCTCTGCGTGTGGAGTGTGTATGTGCAGGAAGGTGGAGTTGACTGGGGCATGAATGTCCAGCTAGGACTTAATCGTTCCTCACACCTCTCCCTTGTACTGCTTTTGAGGGAAAGGAGAGTGTGTGTTTTCTCTTCAACAGCTCAAGCTCTTATCTTTAGTGAGACACGTGGGAAAGCAGTAACTTCTGCCCCATTTTGCCCCTTGTGATATTTAGCTTTTAGCCCCAACAGGTTTTTCTTGTGTGGTACTTTGATTTTGGACTACCTATAGGTATAGGATTCCCATCTGGGCACGGAGATGGGAGTAGGTTTCCATAGATATTTAGGGCATTTGTTTGTGATTTAGTCTATCAATCTAAATATTTGATATCCAAAGAGAAATTCAGAATGAGTTGCAGTCTTTTTTTTTTAGTCTATAGAATCATAGAATCATTTAGGTTGGAAAAGACCTTTAAGATCATCGAGTCCAATCATAAACTTGACACTGCCAAGACCACCAATAAACCATGTCTCTAAGCGCTGTGTCTACACTTCTTTAGAACACCTCCAGGGATGGTGACTCGGCCACTTCCCTGGGCATCTTCTGCCAGTGCTTGACAACCCCTTTGGAGAAGTAATACTTCCTAATATTCAATCTAATCTTCTCCTGGCACAACTTGAGGCCATTTCCTCTCATCCTATGTAGTACAGACAGTCACAGGCTAAGTCAGCAGTTTAAATATTTTACTGAAATGTAATTTTCAACATTTTTTGACATAACCATTACCAAGAAATGCAAATTATAGCATAATATTATAATTGCCCAATTCCCTTTAACTTACTGCAGTTCTTTATTAAAGAAACACTACAAAAGGAAGAAAGCCAAATCCTTTCACGTAACTAAGAATTTCTAAAAGCAGAGCACATTTTTTAATAATATGTTTTATTTTCATGCTGTCTTCTTGTTCCGGAGATAGTTTCAGCCTCTGTGCTTGGATTAGTTGTTAGAGGAGTTATTACATAAAGCCTGTTAAAGAAAACCCCTAATATAGACACCATTGACTGTATTGTACCCTGCACTTACCATTCAAAAAAACTTTCCAGTGTGAGATGTACAAATTATTATTGATGAAACACAGGATTTTTAACACTCCAGATTTTTCACATGCACTGAGATCCCAAATCCAAGTCCACTTACTAAAGTAAACAGATGTGCAATGTGTTTCTCAGGCAGACGAGCTAATTTTGCAGCCCAGGTGGGTCTTCTTTTTGAGGACAGATATTTCTGAGAGAAATGAGTCTCTTCACATTCCCACAAAGGTATTTTTTCTTATTGCAGCACTTTGCGCCTTTTTGCTTCAAAGGTGGTCATTTTGTCAAACCTGTGCATAACCAAAAACCTGGAAGGAAAAATCAGCCCGGAATGCAAATTACAGAATCATAGTAATTTGGGTTGGAAGGGGATTTAAAGATCATCCAGTTCCACCCCCTTCCATGGGCAGGGACACCTCCCACTGGATCAGGTTGCTCGAAGCCCCATCTAACTGGCCTTGAACACCTCCAGGGATGGAGCTCCCATGACTTTTCTGGGCAACCTGTGTCTGTGCTTCACCACCCTCACGCTAGAACACTTCTTCCCAATATCTCATCTAAATCTCCCCTCTTTCGGTTTAAAACCATTCCCCCTCGTCCTATCCCTGCACTCCCTCATAAAGAGCCCCTCCCCAGCTTTCCTGGAGGCCCCTTTAAGTACTGGAAAGCTGCTATAAGGTCTCCCATGAGCCAATGGGAAAATGGTTTTGAGAAATTCCATTGGGGACCTTAGAAAAATATGGACAAAGATGTTATGGATTGGAAAAAACAGTCTGATCCACAATAAGTTATTTATGGGTGAGCTCATGAGAGAAATTCATACTGAATTAAACTCTGGTCATTACTCGGTATATTATTAATACTTCAATTATCATTAGTTATGAAATTAATCTATCAGTTGAATACCTTCCTGGTGCTAATCAATTCACACCACGCCTGATGATATAGGGATGTATTATCTCCATTTTGCAAGGGAGGAACTGTCCTATAAATGAAGGTCAAGCAAAAAGCTTGCAGGAGGACTGATCTGGTGCCTCAACCACATACACACTGATATCCTCTATTTCAGGCTTTTTATTGCCTGTTTTAAACCCCCAAGAAAATAACACTTGCAGCATCTTCCAGAGAAGGAATTTCAAATGACAATTCCATAGTCCTTGATGAAGCACCATTTACATCTCTTAGAGACCCATGGAGAAACGGGCAAATGGACAACTCCACATGATGTCCCTGAGTGCTAAATTTCACTCAGGTTTAGCTGAAGGGTGTGTGAAAGCTCATGTGGTTACACATCTGAGACAGATCAAGAGTGCAAGGTGCTCATTCCGATAGCCAGCCTCACAAACATTCCCAAAGTGTTACTTTTGCCCTCTGCACACCTTAGAACCCTGGACTTCGAGGGAGATCTGCTGCAAGTGCAAGACCATGCAGTTTCTTGCCTTAACTAGGATCAGTTGGATTTAGATGAGCCAGTTCCCTTGCAGGGAACCAAAGGTTATACCCTGGAAAGTTCCCCCTTTTAAAAGAGGAAAGGATATCGGTAGATCCGCCCAAATTTGCTAGAGGCAGCATAGTCCCCCATCAGCCTCCCATTCCGGCTTCTTGAGAAGGCAGTGGCATCCTGATAGGGAGCTGGGCATCTTCACACATTCGCATCCATCCCCAGCATATAGGATATCTTGGGTTATATGGAATCACAGAATCACAAGGTTGGAAAGGACCCATTGGATCATCGAGTCCAACCATTCCTAACACTCCCTAAACCACTGAAACATTTTCTTCTTCCTTTTATTCCCTAACATCACAAATATCCTCATGAAAGTAAGAAAGAGTCACACTTTTGGTATCCGAGGGGATGTGGCGGTGGAAGTGGCACTGGATATGCCCTCCTCTTAGATCCAGTTTTTGCCTGTGTGTGTGGCTTGGGAGAGGGAAGGAGAGAATGGCTTCCAAATGGATTAAAACTAACGAAAATATTGGAGCATGGATCAAATACGTTCAAGTGTTTGTCCCAAAGGAATATTTAGAAATCCATCAAATGTCAGTTTGCAGATAATTAGGGCAGCCTTCCGGTACCGAGAGGAGGTCTACAGGAAAGCTGAGGAGGGACTGTTTATCAGGGAATGCAGGAACAGGATGAGAGGAACTGGCTTTAAGATGAAAGAGGGGAGATTGAGATGAGGTATTAGGGAGAAATATTTTCCATTGAGGGTGGGGAGGCCCTGGCCCAGGTTGTCCAGGGAAGTTGTGACTGCCCCATCCCTGGAGGTGTTGGAGGCCAAGTTGGATGGGGCTTGGAGCAACCTGATCCAGTGGGAGGTGTCCCTGCCTGTGGTACAGGATGGGAACTGGGTGCTTTTTAAGATCTCTTCCAATCCAAATCTTTCCATGGCTCTATGAATTATTCTGTGTTTCCTTGTTCTTATGGTAAAATGCCTGGGAATGACACTCCCCAATTCCACCTCCTGGATTTCCCTAAGTGGTCACCTGGTCAGTGACTTTCTCCACAGCACCACAAACAATCTTTTAGTCTGAACATCTTCCCAGTCTTGTTAAGATGTTCCTTAGAAAACTCATTCAGTACCAATCCATTCATCTACTCTAGATTTGAGTTTCCAACTTTTTCTTCTGTGAATCTGACACAGAAGGGAGTTGTCCAGCTGATGGAAAGGTCGCTGTATTAATCCTAAATCCTTCAGGGGGGGTTTGAGCACCTAATGTACAGAGATGGGTGGATAATGCACTTTCTATTCGGTGACTGAAGCAGAAAACAGTCAGGATAGAAGTGAACAACTGGAAACAGAAATTTCTTTTTATATATTTTACAGATAATTTAAAAATTCTTGGAAATGTGATTTTAGATCAACCACAGACATTGTGCTTAGCAGACTTTATGTCTTATTTTTAGGCCATTTAATTCCTTTCTTTAGTCTATTGTTGATAGCAAAATGCTATTTTAAAACGTAAAATCAAATTTTGATTTCGAAGAAGTTAAAAAAAAGAGCATTGGCACTTTAAAAATGAAGTCTTCCTTAAAAAAACACCCAAATGAATTAAGACTTTCTTGTTTTCCAAATTTCACCCACATTCACAAAGAGTTTTGGATGGTGCGATACTCAAATTTTCAGGGAACTGACTATCAAGACATTAAATAATACCTGAGTTCTCCCCACATGCTGTGACATCCCTTAATTCCTTAATTGCTTTAATATCATCTGGTTTGGATTGTGTTTATATTATTTTTTTTAAAATGCTCACTACTGTCCAAGTCCACTGTAATTGTTTCACTCGTGGGAAGTGGGTGAAGAAAGGCGAGTGTGTGTAGCAAAACTCAGAGCGGGTCTTTGATGCACATCCGGCAGTGCTGATCTCAGTGCTCTAGAAATCACCATCACCTGCAGCTGCGTTGAGGACAGTGCAAGACTTTTGCTTTTCCCTCGTGTGAAGAGGCCAGGCTTTTGCAAAAGGAAAAAAAAAATATCAGAAAATCTGTTTGTTAACTAGCTATTCAGAAAAACACCTCTATGCTAAAAGGACAGGCAGGTTGTATATATACAATACAGCCTTAAATCCACAAGAATATAATTTTGGTCATCCTTTTGCATGGATGTGAGCTGTGGCTTGTGGGGCACTTTGGGTACGGGCACAGGTAAATACACCGATTTAAGCCTAACACATGGAGGAGCACGAGCACATGGAGACAAGTAGAAGTGGGATTTGTTCTGTAGATTTATGTACTCTCAAAGTCAGGTGTATGAAGCAAACGCAACTGAGGTAAGGACAGAGGAACAGTCAGCAGCTTCCCCACATGAGAAAACCCAGGGGCAACTCCAACACGACCGGTGTAGCCGCCTGTTCCTCTTGCCAGAGAACCAGATGCTGCTGCTTGGAAGAACCTCTTCCACAGCTTGCTGCCGGGCTCCTGTGATTGCTGTCCAAAGAGCAGTGATGTGGCCTGCTGGGATGACTGGGATCCCAGCATCCCACTACAATTTCTTCCCCTCTTGGTAATGTGATTTTAAATTAAAGATGTGAAAAAAATAATCAAATAAAACCCCAACAACCCCTTGATGTAATTAAATGTCTTATAACCCATAAAAAAACATTCCAATGGAATGAAAAAAATATTACAAACCCCTCTCCAAGAATCCCACATCTCTGGGTTTATTCCTTTAAATGCTGAGGATGTTGAGATGTGACAAATCTTCTCCTTCTGGTGACTGTAGTTAGGATATGACTAGCTCTGTTGGCTAATTGACTAGTTAAGGTAATAACCTCATCCTCAGATTGGAATGGCTCTAATGAATGCATGAAAGCCTCTGCTGATTGCACGCCACTCCCTTCAGTGAAACTATACTGATTTTTCCAGAGAATATTTTCAGTGCTTTAACTTGCTGGAAAATGTTTAGAGAATAGTTTGACCTTGAGCATCCGTCACTAGGAAGCTCTGATTTCAGCTAATGTGAAGTGACTTTTTGGCACCACAGGGATTATGGAAGAGGTCTGGTAACACAACGTTGAGTTAAAGAGCAAATATAACAACTCTTTCAAAGCAAAACTCCAGCTCCACTTTGAAGGCATTGCCTCAGGTCCAATTTCGCAGCAGATGTAGAGCAGGGATGCTCCTTTGACTACAAAGCCAAGAAAGGCTTGAGGTGCCCACAACTGCTCATCCATGGCCTCCCATGCTGTTTTTACAGGCTGCTCCTGTGAGGAACACATTTTCCTTTCCTCAATCCTGGTTTTATTTTTACATTGAATTGCGTTTGCTGAGTGCTTGGATCAAGGAAAGGAAGGAAAAAAAGCGAAGCCTGCTTGTGAAGGACACAAGTTTAATTCCATTTAAAACCATTTGTAACATGGAACTGAAATGAAAGAACAACATAAGGCAAAATTACAACATTCATTCGATCTACCTGTTGTTGGGTCACTACCTACACACCCAGTTCAGCAGCTTTCTAAGCAATCAAGCAGTGTCATGTTGTGTTTTCATAAAGTGTGTAGACGTGGCACTTTGGTATGTGGTTAAGTAGGCACAGTGATGTTGGGTTGATGGTTGGACTCCATGGTCTTAAGGTCTTTTCCAATCTCAATGATTCTAAGATTTCAAATAAAACCCAAGATCCTCCTCCTTCATTGATTACACTGGATTTTATCTCTGTCATCGTCCAGCTCTAACAGTGCATTTTGAAGTGCTGAACTCATTGTGGAAATGGTCAACGTTGAGCTCTACCTGTTGCGTATCTCCATGTTGCACTCTAAGAGAAAAAAAGTGAGGGAGAGTACAGCTCCAGCTGGACAGGAGGATTTGGCCTAAAGAGGCTTTAAATCAAAGAATATAGTGAAACTTCCAGTGTTTTCAGCTGGAACAAGCGTATGAGAAGGCAGCGCTCACTTTCCAACTCTCTCTACTTTGCAGGCAATGAGTGCTAACTGTCAGGCTGATTTCTTTGGTGCTTCAAGATCTGTTCCTTAGTATGTAATTTTCTGGGGATCTTCTAAGACAGGCTGGACTGAGCCAAGGGAGCAACTGCTTGAGGTTTCCTGAGATACGAAATCCTAAGGAATATTGGACCTAACTACTGGGTTTCACACAATGTCTTCTCATCCCAGCTGTGCTGGTGACCACAAAGCTGGTCCAGGCATACATGAAAATGAAGAAGTCAGACAAGGACTGTGGTATGGCACAATATTTGTGTTGTACTGAGCAGTGAGTGAATTTCATGGATGACCTGTACTAGCTCAGCTGGAGGACTCTGGCCAAGCTCCACAAGACACCCAAGAGAGTCTGATAACGCCATCTCTTCTATTACCGTTAGATACGCAGTGGTAGGAGAGGACATCGCTTGAGGGGTGGTGGCCTTGCATCACTTTATAGATCTAGATCGGCTAGGGAATGTTTAACCCAAGAATTTAGGGTTGTCTGTGTTGGCGAGTCTTTGCATTTGTGGATTGGTAACTACTTCTGCAACTCTGAGAAGCCAAAGTATCTGTGAGGGGCAGAGCTGTAGGGAAATAACTATGGCATTTTATACTATGTTCACCTAGTCCATTAGACGAGATCCTGGTTGTATTTCTTCCGGCCAAAGTATTTGGTAAGGCATTCATTCAGCTTGGTACCAGTCTGTGTTTCTAGTGTAGCATCTACCAACTACACGTACTTCTTGCTTTTGTGGAGCTGTGTTTCACCAACACCGCTTTGATTTCCATTCCTGTGGAAGGATTTCAGTAGCTCATACTCCTGATTAGTCAGTGCAAAACCACGAAGAATGGGAGCTATGACCTGAAGGAGGAAGGCGAGGTGCAAACAATGATGTTGCACAAGGCACATTCATATTTATTTATGATTCAGATGTGGAGTAAGAGGATACCACCTTTGCTTTACTCACTGTGTTTTCCTTGCAGAACTCTGGCTTTATGGTCTGCTGACTCACAGACATGTATCATTTTCATTTCTTAAAGAAAGTGATTGCTTTATAGCAATCTCTCTATGTATACAAAATGAGTGCTATTTCCATTTGCTTTTATATTTTTTTTATACATAATACAAAAACATTGCTGTTATTAGTTTAATATGGAGAGCCTCTTAAAGTGGTCCAAGCATCATCTGCTTTATTAGTGCCTGCTTGATAAAGCTTCCACATTCTGCAGCTAGTTTGCTTCTGAGGATGCTAAGGCTTTACAATATGTGCTGAGATTTTGATAAAATCTCATCAAAGCCTACTAAAAGATCTTCTTTATCTATTTTGATTGGCTTGATTACATTGATTAATGAAACACTGGAGGATTTTATGTGATGGGATTAAATAATGCAATTAGTTTTAATAATTTTTCTAAAAAATAGAATTAGGTAGAAACAAAAGGGAAAAAGAGAGAGCGATGTTCTGCACAGTGTTCACGATATGTCATAATTCTTTGCTTTGCCCTTTGGAACAGTGGCATTTTACAGACTTCAGATGCAGGAATGCTCGGGAGCAAATGTAAGTGAGGAAGTTAATATTGGGGTGAATATTAACTCCACGGTGTTGTACAGGCTGTCACTCGTGTAAGTGCTAGGAAGGAGTCTTGTTGGCACCCTGAAGGCTGGCAGTTGTTTTGCTGTACTGGCCACCTTCTTGCTCAGCTTTGGTTGCTTATAGGACAAGGGTATTTCTGGATGAGAATCACGGAACCATAGAATTATAGAATGGTTTGGGTTGGAGGAGACCTTAAAGCTCATCCAATTTCAACTGCCCTGCCACGGGCAGGGTCACCTTCCCCTGGATCACGTTGCTCATAGCCTCATGAATACCTCCAGGGCTGAGCCATCCACAACTTCTCTGGACAACCTGGGCCGGGGCCTCACCACCCTCACAGCCAAAAGTTTCTTCCCAGTGCTACTATAAATCTCCCCCCTTTCAGCTCAAAACCATTCCCCCTAATCCTATCCCTGCACTTCATGATAAAGAGAAGAAAACATATATAATTGTAGTGGATTAAATCCATTTGGGAACTTGCAGCAAAGCCTACAACTCTATGAGAGCGAGCAGCCAAGCCAAGGACTACCTGCTTATGTTTATGTTGAAGTCTCGAAGTTTGCACAGACACTTTAGAGTCTATATGCAAACTTGTCCACTGAAAGCAATCGAGTTACACTAATTTCACCATCTAAAAATTTCCCCCATTGCAACCAACGTGCCTTGGGCCCGTGAAGGTAGATTTATGGGAACTGGAAAACTAAAATGACGGTAGTCATTGTCCTGACTATTGAAAACTCGTGGCAAGCAGATTTGCAACAAATTCAAGGGGAGGCAAAAGACACTAGAAAAGAGAAAATTATATTTCTTCTACTGCCTGTTCTTCATCTTGTGCTCAGTTTATAAATCTACAAACTGTTACTTTTTCTGGGACACCATGCAGGGACCTCCTTGATTCCTGTGAGGATTTACATCCCACACGGGCTTTAAGCGAGGTACTGGGGTGTCTAACTTGCAGATTTACCTTCTGCTTCAGAGTCAAGTCTGCTGGATTCTGTTCCTGGGTGCGCCCTGGACTCTCTGGTCAATTATGAAAAAATCCTTTAGATCTGGACTCAAGTAATCCCATGGATACCCATTCCTAAAATAAACATAGCTGCATGTTATCAAGACGATGATGAGCAGTTAAGCGCTGTGTTATCTGTCACTGCCGCTCCTTACTTCCCAGTGCAATAAATGGAAATGAGAAGTGATAATTTAATAAGTATCCTCATAGTGGCCTGTCTGAATACAGTCCGCAGCTCCTCTTCATTCAGTTGATGGAAGTCAAGAGCTGGTTTGAATTGCTTATTACCGTCCTGAACTTAAATACTGTGTTATGTGCTGAGGTCAACCCTAAGCATTAACACAGGAGATTTAAATAGGGCTCATTTTTCTTTGTTTTTAATTTGCCTTGGCTGTACTGGAGCTGGGTTAATGTTCACTAGGCTAATGTTCATGTGCCATTTAGGGCTCATTGATGCCCAATCGACATTTGTAATTCATCCTGGAGATCTTGCAGAGAAGCAGCAATCCACACGCAGAGTGCCATTTCTGGAGATTGAGGTCTTACTGGCATTTCTGACACCTTGAATATGAATTCTAATTGCCATTTATTTTTCTTCTCATCTAGATATATCTCTATATCTTGTTTACTGTCACTCTGCACTAAGCTGTTACATCAAAGCCTTTGCCTTGAATAATCACAATCAGTAAACTGCATAACAGCTTTGTTAAATACACTGCCTCTTCCCTCATCGTATCGTTCCTGGGAAGAAAAGACAGGCAGAAACTGTGCATTTTGAATCCAGATCTGATTTTAGAGATAGCAGGCACATGAAGTATGTACAGTCAGGGTTTGGAGAGGTTTGAGATGACATTTTTTTATTTGGGATCACGTTTGTTAGGAAGCAAGCCCTCAATGAACCAATGCCTTTGGCAGAGATTACTGCCTCGTGAGGAAACTTATCCTTGGAATAGTGGGCGTTAAGTGTTGTACAGACTAGAGATGTGTGTCTGTGACAGAACCTTGGGAAAGACCTGAAACAAATCAGACGCTCACAGTTCAATCACTTTACTTCTTTCTGTCTTCATTCATCCTCATACCTCATCTTTGTATCTCTCCATGCCATGGATCATGGAGAAGTTCCATCATCCATGTTCTCCATGGTTGGCTCCGTGGCTCACACAACCTAAGAACAAACATGCTGATCAAGCCTAAATAGGATGCCCCTTTAGATCTTTTTTAACAGCTTTTTTGCATTTTTTCCCCCCAATTCATAGACTGATCATGGATATTTTAGCAGGAATGCATGAAATTTTGTTCTTCTGGCTTTGCTACTGGACCTTTGTGTGGCCCTGAGTACATTCTCATTCTACCCTTCGCGTATTTTGATTTGTTAACACTTTAGCCTCTCCATAGTGTCTCCAATTTGTGTTTGCATCACACCCAGCTCCCGATCTGTTAATACAGCATCAATATTTTATCTCCAATCAGTACACTACTCACCAATTCAGTTTACTCTTTTACTACTAATAGCTGAAATACATGTACGAGTCAAAACACAGACAGCTCAGGCTAGGATAAACTACTCCCTTTAAAATAGATATCTAGGTGATCTATTCCAAAGAAAATGTTGGGCCAGCTGTGAGGGCTGGCAATGAGAGCTGAGAGTGAATAGGGAATGTGGAGAACAGCAAAAAGAGAGCATCTGTGTGCAGTGTGCACCAGCCTGAAAAAAAGACTCAAGGCCTCCCTTTGCTTATGGCTACACGTCTAAGGGAAATGCTATTGCATTGACAACACTGATTATCCATGGAAAAGTGTCAATTCAAACACAAGTAGACTGATACCAAACCACAATACCTAAGCAGGAGGGTGAAAATTATGTGTGTTTCTTTTTTTTTAACAGCAAATGTTCTCTTAGCATCTGCAAATTTGCCCCTGTACTTCAAAATGCTGCTCACAGACTGCTAGAACAGGCTGAGATCAGATTCTGTAAGTGTTGTCTCTTTAGGGCTGTCAAGGACATAAAATATTCATCCCCTGGGGCTCTGCCGTGGAGCAAATGTATTAACTAACAAAAATAAATCGTGTTCTTTCTAATAAAATATTCAATTGCTTGTTTGTTCTAACAAATAGAAGAAATGGAGGTTTAATCAAGGAAAACAAGACTTTACATCAGAGCACAACATATTCTTGGCTAGAAGTCTGCTAATATGCTTGAATAATTCTGGTAGCACTGAGCCATCCAGAGCACTGGTTTACAGTGACAGGACTCGGGGAGACAAAGAAGTAGTCAAATTAGCTCTGAAAAACTGTCATTTATGAAATTTTTGCTAATGTCTCATTTGAAGCTTGATATGGATATGTTTCAGATTTCAGCGCTGTTTATTTGTTTGTTTGGAAAAGCAGACATGATAATAATTTGGCAAATAATCAAAGCAAAAAGTGGACTTAACCTGACTGGGAGACCTCCTGGTGATTCCTGTCTAGAAGAGCAATTTCCCTCCTTCCATGTATCAGTGCTCCACATTTTCCTCACCACACCGAATTCCTTTTATCCAGACAGATTAACATGGACTCTCAGATTGATAATTGGCATGTATGGATATGAACACCCTTTGTCTTTTCCCCCCAAAACCCCAATCCCAATGTCCCCCCGCCAAACTCTGCATTGTTTCAACCGATTGCTCAAACAGACTGTAAACCCTCCACCAAAGTTCTCATGAATAGCGTTGTAATCTTTGGAACAAATCCAGAGCCAGTTTGAAGATAATAGGAACACTGAGTACTAAATAACACACTGACAGAAGACATGACACCATGCTGGCAGAAGACATGTGTGCATGACTTTTATAGTAACCAGGGCACTCCATGCTTGGTAGTTGGAGGACAGCAAAGTAAACTGTAAGTAAAAAAAGGTAATTTTTATTATCTCATCGTGTTAGCTGGAGAAGACAATAAGTATTACAGGAGCAATAGAGTTGGTGTCCTTTGCCAATGGCCCTCTCAGTAGGGAAGCTGGAGCTAGATCTCCTGGGTCTTTGGTATGGAGGAGTCACGTGGAGATTCTCAGTACATATATTGGATAGGAATTTCTACTAAAAGGATCAACTCTGAAAGCCAACACTTGCGGTATGTGAAGGCAATCGATAGATTTCAGTGTCATCACATTATGGAAAGAAAACAGGACCATCTCCATGTCTTAAAGTTATTAAAATTATAATTTTTTCCCTTCTAATTTCTAGTCTTTAATGTGTAGTCTGTTAGACTACTCTGCATGACCCACTTCAGAGCCACGGATGAATATCTGAGCTGTCTTTCAGTGTGTTAGCCCAAGTGAAATTTCAGGTTAAATTCATTGCCCTGAAGGAAAAAAAAAAAAAGTCTTATCCATAATGTTTTCTGCAATCTGTGTCTCAACTCAGAACTGCTCAAGAGGAGCATGAGACTTTAGAGCAAGCCCTTCCCAAAGCTGATGTATTTTAGGCACCCTTATCCTAAGGAACTCGGCTGGAGGCAGTGGTGGGTCAGAACTTGAGGTTATGTTCTTGAATTATGACCTGGTCAGAAATCACTTAATACTGCCCCTCTGTAGGTAGAAGTTACACAAGGCAAAAAAAAAGGAAAACATCTGAAAGTGGTGAATGCTCTGTCCTTCTCGTATAGGAAAAGTCCCAGCTCTGTGGCCAGGGATGAAGCTGAATGTTGCACAAGTATTTCATAGAATCCCTAGGTTGGAAAAGACCTATGAGATCATCAAGTCCAAACGTACCTGTCTACTACTAAATCATATCCCTAAGCACCTCATCCACCCATCTTTTAAAGACCTCCAAGGATGGCGACTCAACCACCTTCCTGGGCAGCCTCTGCCAGTGCTGGGTCTGGGAGAAAGTGCTTCTCATCCTGCCAGACCTAAGTAAAGGAACTTGTTTTTAAACACCCTCAACTCAACATCCTCCTTTAGAAGTGATGCTTTGTGGTGTCAACAAGCTCATGATGCCAATTTGATTGAGATGGAGCGGGCCACGGAAAAGGATCATGCACCGCTGGGAATCTCTTTGTTGAAGCTGTGGAGATGAGGTGGTGAGCACACTTCTGCATCTTATGGAATAACTTTATCTTTTATTGCTTACGCAGGATGAAGCTCTTTCACTTTAACGGGAGATTACTTCTGTTTGAAGGTTTTACCATACACTGTAACGCTTAGATATAAAAAGGGCACGGAAGATAAAGCATAGAGGAATTTAATTATATATTATATATACATGCAACAGAATGAATCTAGCACAAGCCCCATGTTAGCTGTGAGGATCTGTTCCACTTCATGAAAGCGCTTTCCTTTATTTATCACTGTTTTTTTAGTGATATCTGTGGGTTTTGTGCGCACTGTTGGGGAACTGAATTCTGTTGCCTTTTCTTAGGAAACCCCCCCAGTTAGGAACAAAGGCTATGATGACAGTCAAGAAATGTCTCTTTTCACAACCACTCTTTACAGGTGATTGCTTATGTATTAGAGATGCAAACGATGGTTTTGTTTCAAATGAGGTAAATCTAAGATTAAACTCCCATCGAAGAGTAAATGTTCCCTTTACCTTTCATGTGTGGTAGCTTGAAAGAGTCTACACAACAATAAATTGCATTACAGAAGCTCCCACTGACACAACCATATGTTAACAGTCTCTGTTTTGAAGGGTTAGAGCTCGGTTGTAAGAATTTGCTGTGGCCTGAAATTTGGCGTTCTCTGCTCAGTCGTTAGGTTTTAAAACGGAGCTGCAAATGCATTCTGGTCTCTCAGAAATCATCTCAAAAAGCGTAGAGGATGGGAAAAGCCAAAGCCGGTAGAATTTAAGTTTGGTGCTTATGCAACTGAGAGCTGCCGCCAACACAGCCAAATGAAAACACGTATGGTGGTAACACCCAGTGCGAGAGCCTCTTTCCTGTAGGAGTTGTTAAAAAGTAAACTGCAAACCACAAGGGGGGAAAGAGCTGCCTTCTGGCACTGCGGCCTCAGCAGGTTGCAGCTCCTGAGGCTGTGGGAAGACAATGACCTGTGGTATTCAGGAACATGATCAGCTTGCAATGAAAGCCTTGGGAAAAGGAGGGGTGAAGAGTGAAAGGCTGAAAGTTGAGGAGCAGACGGTAGGGTTTTTATTGTAAGCCCTGAGTCCTACTGCCTTCACGGTCCTATTTCTTGGCTGTGAGGAGAATGGAAAGACTTCCCATTGGGAGTGGGTCCTTCTGCTACCCAACTACACCAACTAACCACAGCGGAAGTAGTGATGGGGTAGAAGTTTGTAACGAGTTAATATAAAGTACCAACATCTGTCTCTATAGTACTTAACAGCCGGAGAGAGTTGGGATTGTTCAGCCTGAGGAAGAGAAGGCTCTGGAGAGACCTTATAGCAGACTTTCAGTACTGAAAGGGGCTCCAGGAGCTGTGAAGGGGCTCTTTATCAAGGAGTGCAGAGACAGGAAGAGGCGGAATGGTTTTAAGATGAAAGGTCAGATCTTAGGAAGAAATGTTTTCCTGTGAGGGTGGTGAGGCACTGGCACAGGTTGCCCAGGGAAGTTACAGATGCCCCATCCCTGGAGGTGTTCAAGGCCAGGTTGGATGGGGTTTTGAGCAACCTGATCCAGTGAGATGTCCCTGCCCGTGGCAGGAGGGTTGGGATTCAATAATCTTTAAGGTCCATTCCAGCCCAAACTATTCTACGATTCTGCGATTCTATGATTCTATGATTCTGTTATCCTATGATTTATGTTCACTATACTTTTTAGTGCCCTTTTAGGTGACCAGGCTGTTTCTGATTTGAGCTGAGGAGAGTTCAACCCCTTCCCCAGAAGGATTCAGGCTCCACTGAAGGCAATGAATGTTCACTTCTACACACCAGGGATTTACATCTTCCTTTGATCCAGCTGGGCACTCATGGAAGATGGGATTTGGAGGGAGGTTAGGGTGTGTCTTGTCCATCCTACTGCCAGATCAGTTTTGAACTTAATCAGTGCTGTGGCAGGCACAGGTGAATGTCTGTCAGGAAGGCTTTTTTCTTGACAACCTTCTGAAGAAATCTGTTATTGGCATTGAAACATTCTTTATAGGCACTGCGACGGGCCAGAAAAAACTTCCTTTTAAGTTGTATATAAGCCCATTAATACAACACTGTGCAGTTTTGGCAGTGTTAGAAAAGTGCTATGTACTCATGCCTAATTTGGCTTCTAGTGGCTACTAGAACGGGTGTCCCTTTTCTCCTCTCTCCCCTGATCATAAGTCCTGCCAAGAGAGTACAAAGGACCTTTAATTCCATCATCAGCCAGCAGCTATGGGGGTTCGTTTGGAAAGTGCTGAGCTTCGAATGAACAATTCAGAACTGCTGTTAGCATGCAAGGAATTTCTTCCTGATGATTGTAGAGGATGGTGTGGAGTGGATGTGCAGGGGGGCTGTAAGCATGGTGTGGATGGAAGTGTGTACTCTGGGTAGGAGCTAGGAGAACTCTGGAGGGGAATCACCATGCCACCATGTGATGCCGTCCTTCCACTGTCACCAGGGCTGTCACTATACTGTCACGAGAGCTGCTGTGGTCCTTTGTGCTTAGACGTGTCCATGTAGCTGTGATGGTCAGCTCTTTAGATCATCTACTTGAAGGATGTACTAGCAATGTTCTTTAAGATGAATCCCTTTAGCTCAAGGAGAAAAGATCTGATCTGGGATTCAGCAGGCTACGTTGCAGTCCTTCTGAGGGCAGGGTGGGAGGTGATCCATCTACCCTTTGTGGCTGCTGCTGTGCTGTGGGTTTGCTACAAAACTGCAATTCATCACTGCCATTTTAACTGTGCTTGATGACATTTGATGACCGTATGTGAAGAAATATAAATCCCATTGTTCTCTGGTGTGTAAGGAAAGGTGGGAATGAGCAGTTTGAAGGGGCTCAGCCAATCTGACATATTTCTTCTGTTGTTTGTGTGAGGGACCTTTAAGCTGACCCTCAGTGAGTTCCAAAAGCATCCTGGGATTAGAGGGGGGGATTGCAATTAGGGCTGTTAGTTTATCTCTGTCTTGCCTGCCCAGATTGACTGAGATCACACGTCTGTGCAAATACTCCTCATATGAGAACCTGGGACTCTCTTTTTTGGTCTCATTCCTGCTTTTGGTCCACAAAATCTGACTGCTTGGTGCCACTCGCATCTTCCTGACTGGGAGAATAAGATACACCCCTTTCACCCCCATCCCAAATCTTTAGGAGTGTAACCACAGCAGCAAATTTCAGCATGAAGGGGCCCAATAGTCCACTTCAGATAAGGAATCAGAGAAACACATCTCTAAAATGCTTTTCAGACCCTGGCTAAGCTGAATTATCCTGCAGGCAGGGTCCTTCTTTTCAGCTGATTTCCCAGAGGATGCGGAAAAACACTTGCTTGACCCCTTAGAGAACTAAAACTGAATCGGATGAGTCAAAGCATGAGCAAATTGACTGAATCCAGACAGGAGGACTGTACAAAGATGAACTTTTTTGTGGTTGCCTTTACCACAAAACCAGCCTTTTTCTGCCAAGCAATCTCCTGAGTTACTTGAGGATCTAATGTGTTGTGTGAAAAGTAAAGAAATTAAATAGCAATCGTTTCACTTGACCAAAAGGTCAAAGTCTCTGTGATTAAAACGCTTTGTTATTTTAAGATCAGGGAATGTCACATAACCATTATATATAAATGGCAAAGTTTCTGTGTGCACTGACTGCTGAAGAGCATCGTTAACTGTGTCCTTGGGAGCATCAGATGAATCTTCCTGCCTGAAGAAGTTCCCACTACCTACAAGCACTGCTACATGGCCAGCAGGCAAGGAAACACTTGCAGCTGTAGAGGTTAAATACACTTTTCCTTTCTAGCTCTGTGCATGCAGTATTGTACTTCTTGTACCACTGTTGTTCAAGTGTACTTCTGCTGTTTTTCTTCTTATTTGCTACAAATCAAAAAGGCAGCCCCAAAACTGATATAAAATGCAGTGACTTCATGATGCAAACTTTTGTTCTGGAAATACCTCACTGCTTGGCAGGCGGTTGACTACAGAATGGGGCGGTACAGTGAACCCAACATTGACTTTGACTGGACTTTGTGGATCTGCTGAGCAGAAACTGAAATGGCTCTGACTCACACAATGCCGGGATATAGCTGTGAGACATAAATAAATGTCTACAGAAGACTGGGATGACATACTTGGATATAACTTGTGTCTTTCCAAATCAGCGAAATAATAGGTTGAGATGTCAGTGTATTAACAGTTTTAAGATGAAAGAGAGGAGATATAGATGAGATCTTAGGAAGAAATATTTTGCTGTGAGGATGGTGAGGCACTGGCCCAGGTTGCCCAGAGCAGTGGTGGCTGCCCCATCCCTGGAGGGGTTCAAGGCCAGGTTGGATAGGGCTTGGAGCAACCTGATCCGGTGGGAGGTGTCCCTGCCCATAGCAAGTGGTTGTAACTGGGTGGGCTTTAGGGTTCCTTCCAACCCAAACCATTCTATGATTCTATGATTAATTAAATATTTAATTTATTTGACAGTTTGCAAATACTGTTGTTGCAAATAGATCCCACTGCTTTGGACCTTACATAATGTTAGATCTGGGTTTAAATGATGAAGTCCAGCACACTGAGGGATTAAGAATGAGGGAAGGTCAGAAAGATCATTTACAGTTAGAATAAATACCTTGAAGTTCAGATAACTCACAAACCCAGCCCCCAGATCCTGCCTATTGTGGAAATGTAATCATAATACTAACCTGAAATAAACTGGTTGAATTAGCTGCTTTTTTTTCAAGTGCGCCAGACAGAGCTGGAAATTCAACAAGGATGAGGTCTGAGGTCCCAGCAAAACAGCCTCTCTCTGTTGGTATCCCCTAACACACCCTGGGATATCTTCCTTTAATGATAAAATGCTTCTTTTTCAATTCTATGTGCATTTCTTCTCCAATGGATTCTTGAAATTGAACTTAATCTTCTGCTGTGAAGAAGATATCAGGAGGGTCAAAGGAAAGAAGAGAAAAATTATATTTTCACATGTGTTTTTTTGGATATGAATAAACATGTACAAAGCTGTATAGCCTGGACAGAACAGAGCTGTGGGAAGATGCTGAACCCTCCTCCTTTCTCTCTGCATTCCCATCCTATGTCTTATTTTCCCTTCTGCTTAGTGGGAAGAGATGCAAAATGAGCAATTTGTCCTTTGCATGCTGTTTTGAGAGTTGAGGAAGTGTCTTGACTCACTCGCGAAATGATGAATTATAGATTCATTGAGCAATAGGGCTGGAAGAGACCTCAGAGACCTCCAGTGCTGGAAATTGCACCATCTCACCAGATAATCTCTTCCAGCGTGTCACCATCCATCTGTTAAGCGGAGGATCACAGCATCGGCTTTTGCCTTGGGCCTTCAGTCCCAGGTGGGCTACAACTGCTCTCCACTGAACAGGAGACTGGTGAAACTGCTTCTCTTCTTGCATACAGTTCATTTGTATTTTGGCAACTGGATTCTGTGGAGAATCATGGCCAGACTCCTGGTATTCACAATCTACGTGAATCTTGTACACGAAGTGTATTAGAAAGCTCTTCTGCTCTCAGCAGTGCTCGGGAGATGAGGGTGGGTTGTCTTTGTCCTTGATGTATGGGATGGTACTGCATCTGGAGACAGGGCAGGGAACACGTCCTTTGTGCTGTATCACCTGATGGGGCAGAAGATGAGTTGGGTTGGGTTGAGCTTGGTCACATAAAAGGCTGTAGTGGTTTGTGCTCTTTGTCCTCTGGGTGTGCCTCTTCATCAGGTCCAAAGGGTACCCAACTTGGGTTATGGCTATCCATCTCCTTTCTCTAATGAGAAAATGCGAACTGTTTAGAGCTCCCCCAAAAAGATGTCTCCAGAAAAGAGAATTTATTTTCCCTTATCCCCTCTTATCCCAACACACAGATCATTTCAACATGCAGTCCACAGAACATGTGAGACACATCAGAGATGCCTTCTCGCTGCGGACTGTACACTATTTGTACGTTATACCCACATGCTATTTAACAGACTTCTTAACTTTTTAAGAGCAGCTGAAGAATCTTTAACTAACTCAAACCTTATTTTCACATGTGGCTCTGTATAATGAATTTTTCAAAAGATTTCCACACCTACTCTAAGTGAAATTATATCTTGAGGAAAGTATAGCTTGATTGTTAATTCTGAACCATGTTGAAGCTCCTGCCTTTTCTGTTTTAATATAAATTGCTCTTTTTAATGTATTTTATAATAGAATTTGGAAACAGATACAGTTCTTTTATTTTTATTTGGTTTTCATTTCTTTTTTTACACACAGGGTTGAATGCACATATATTATTATGGCTCTCTTTTTGCCATTTACAAAGGAATTGCACACTCTGACAATATCGCGTGCACCAAATCAATGAAATATCCTGTGTTTTCTATTCATTAGGCCCCTAAAGCAGTATGTGCAAATTCCCTCACTTTAATTACACACCTCAGGGATGTGCAGGCCAAAAAGGAGGCAGTCAGACAAAAAAGCCTGGTCTCTGCCAAAGAAAGAATACTGGTAAACATTTATTTTCAGCGGGGTAATCTGCTATTAATTCATATAGTGACTTTCCCCAGCTGAAATAATGAGGAAAGCCAAGTGAACCAAATGTTCACAGTGAGCAAACATGAACAGTAGGAAATCAGCCCATCTTGTATTTACATGTTTATTCCATGAGCCTTTGAGGAACGTTTGCACGATCCTTTTTCTCTGTGCGTGTGTGTGGATCGTCAACGTTTGCTCACACTTCTCCAGGGGGGTCACTCGTTAGCAAGGAGAGGCTTCGGCTCTTGTACAGACACCTGGATTCAGTGTGCACCATCTGGAAGGTGGAGGATTTAAATGCTGAAATACGTACCGTGACTCTAAGTATCTGCAACGTCTGAGTGTGCCCATCTTTGCTACAGGAATACTGGGTCCAACACCAGGCTGGTGGCTTCTGGAGGGTGTGCAGGACTTTTCTCCTTACCTGTTGAAAATGCCTCTGTTTTCAAACGTATTCTCATCACTATGAGGACAGACAACAACACTAATTAGGCTTCTGGGGGAAAGAACAAGCCCAGATTTCACTTACATATTTAACCAGGCCATATTTGCCAATGTACAAAGTGCTACACTCCATGAATGCATCAGTTACTCATAGAATCACAAAATGGTTTGGGTTGGAGAAGAACTTAAAGACCATCCAGTTCCGGCACCCTAACAAAACCCCTGATAAAATTTCATCCATATTGACCAGTGAATATCCTGTAAGTGCGTAAAATGTTCACAGCCTACTGTAAAAACAGGGGAGAAAATTCTTCACCTTCTTAAGGCAGGGAATGTCTTTTCTTTATTTGGGTATGCTAATAAAATGGTTCCCTGACTTTGGTCCATCCTGGAAACACCCAAATACACCAGGCTGTTTTCAGTAGCATTTTGTAATGTTGTATTCAGGCTATGCACAAATCCCTTGAATTGGAAAGGAAGTCAGCTGTGTCTTCATTTTAAATTGCAATGATCCTGGCATTTTTTGGTTTCACAGCAGTCCGCGCTCTGGATGGAACTGGAGGTGCTCTGCGCTGGGGGCAAAAGCATCGAGGGGTTTGCAGGCTGCTGTGGACATTTATCCAAAGCAGGAAGGACAGCATTGGCACCCATAAATTTTGTATAAAAAGGCAGAGTCTTAAGAAATTTTCAGGACCTGTAATTAGTCCTCTAAAAGATAGCGAAGGAACTTAGGCGAATTCCTTAATTGATTTTTTTAACTGGGTGCGTAAACTTGTACAATGGCATGCCTTCTCGGAGAAGGTCCATGCAACTCTTCCTGAGAAAAAACATAAACAACTTTGAATATTCTGGGAGACGTAGTGGCAAAGCTCAGATGTCAGGTATCCACATGGAAAGCAACAGAGTCAAAATCTCATGCAAACACTAAAGCAGCCTAAGTTTAACTACAGCTAATGGTAAACAAATCTGTTGATGGATTAGTGCCTGTGAAGACCCTGGGTATCAATGTCATCCTAGTGAAGCAGTGCGTTTTAAAGTGAAAAGGTTAGATTTAAATAGAAATCATCAGAGAAGGAAAATATGCATCTAGGCAAAGATACAGATTGGTAACAGCGTCTCTGGGCTGAAACTTCCTCATACTGAGGTCTGAGATGATAGCAGGCTTTTTCTGATATTACTGGGAGGTTTTATCCGTTAACCCCAGTAAGTATAAGCTAGCATCTCTCCTTGAGCACTGCTTTTTCAGAATTAACATTAGCATCTACCAAAGCCTTCCCTAAATAAATTTTTAGAAGATACATCATTTTTGTTAGAGATGAATAAATGAATAAAATGTATGCGCGATCTCTCTCTTTCTCCTATTCTATAAGAAGAAGAAATGCCCTATTAATTTTGACAGACAAGTTGGCATTAGCCACTTTAAAATCCAACACGGGATAAAGTTATGCATTACTAGCCTTTCTACATTTTTGTCAAGAGATGAGCATTTTGCCAGATTTTTTAATAATACGCCAAGAGCTTTGTCAGTCAGTTTGTTTAGCTCTGCGTGGTTATGCCAGTATTTTTCAGCTATCCTGCTGTGTGTGCCACTGCCCTTCACTGCTTTTCTAGCTCCTCCCCTGCAATTAGACAAAGTCAACATAGCAGTCAGGCTGAGCAGCCCCGAGGTACCTGCAGCTATCAACAGTCCAGATTCACAGCCCCGATGAACAAGCTTTGCTTATTCACTGCATCACTACCTTAATTAGGACTTTTTATTGTATCTCAACTATTTATCGCAAACACAACAGATGGAACGGATAACACTAAACACATTTTTAAGTCCTCACCTAAGAAGAAGGAGGGGGGGGGGGGAAATTATCCAGAAAGAAATAGGAGCGAATGCATAAGGCAGCTTGCAACCAGGAACCAGTTACCATGCCTACTGAAGCCTATTCTAAAGAATGTGTTGGCTGACACACAGAACTCAATGAAAAGATGAAAAAAATGTGCAGGCAATACTAGTTTGGCAGGGATGGTGGGGAATCTGAGACAGAGCTGCTGGTATGGAAGGATCTCACTGCATGCAATTTGCAAACATGCCAATTCAATGGCATGTGATAGACACTAGATGGAATTTAAAGGTCTTAGGGTCTTAGAGAGCTGGAATCGCACAAGAAAACTGTGGGTATTAAAAATAGCAATCCTTTTCACCAAACCTTGCGTCTCAGATTTGAATTCAACGCTGCTGAGAGAAATCCCTGCCATCCCTTCCAGGCACGTTTGAAAAATTGCCTGGCTGTACCTTAATTCTGCTGGATCTTTATATCCCGGTAAACACGCTGCACCAGTGCTGCTGAATTTCCAAAGACATTTTCATGGCTTCCTTTGTGTGTGTGTGCGTGTGTTGAAAGGGACCTGGCTGCGTAACAGGGCTCAGACTGCAACTTCAGGCAGATAGCTTCTACGGGATTTCTGAATGTTTCTTGGTGGGTGAAGGAATAGGGAGGCTGGGGAACGGAGGAGAAGAATTACGTGTAGGCTGAATTTTTGAAAGAGGAATTGCACATGGTAGGGCCCAAATGCTTCACTGCAAATTCACCCCTTCTCTCGACTAAAAATACACCCAAATTCCTGTGTACCACCTGTAAAACTCCTTTATATTTTATAACACTACTCTTCCATTTGTTTTATTGAGATATTATTATTATTTTATACCAGGTGATGAAGGTCTGAAAAGTTGGGGCGCTTGGTTGTCGTCAAGTAGAAAAGGAGCAGACTACTCGTTTCTCAGTGTCTACTCAGTGGCTTTTTTCAATCCAGCCAAGATGTTGGCTTGGTCTAGAGCCAAGTCCCAATTTCACAGTTTGGATTTAGCGGTGATTTTTTTGAGAGTTGTAGTGGTTTAAGGGGCTTGGGTCAGTCTGCTCCTGAGTAAGAGCCATACCACTATTTTGCTTTGTGCGGGATCTTAAATGGGAAAGTCACATTTTCTTGGTTCTGACTTGATCTATGCTCATTTATGTTAAAATTTAGAGGCAGATCTTCTGATGGTCCTGCTTGACACAAAGCGCTTATACCATTTCCCATTACAAAGGACTTATACCATCTCTCTATAAACCCTACTTGCACCACATTGCGGGGTGTATCCATGCGTCTTCTAGCTGGAAGCCGCTGCATCCTCACTCAGACCCCTCCCATCACCATCAGGCACTGCTACACTCTAAACTGGTAGGGTCCAAAATACAAAGCAGTGGAGTGGCATTTTTTGGGTGATGAGAAGATGCACATGCGTGAGGAGTGGGAGCTCTGAAAAACTGACACACGCTGGATTTTTTTTAGCTTTCTTCTCAAGTATCTGTGATAAGACAATACCTTTTCCTCTTATTGGAAAGTTTTTGCCATCCTCTCTGCGCAATGACCCAATTTCCATGGGAGGATGGTGAGTGTCCCCAGCACAGCCTCGTTGTGGTCTGTGACTAGGACACTGAAGATGTGGGATATGTTCAGGCTGAGAAGGAAAGAAAAGGCAGGTCCTCGTGCTTCATAAACATCAAGATGTCCTGTTTATTTTAGCATCATGCTGCCATCTTTTGAATTCAAATTTATGAAACTTTATCTACTTTTCCTTGTTTAGAAAAAGGACACGTAGTTCTCTGAGTCCAGGTGGGAGATCTGGGGTCTCCCGGAGCCCAACAGAGGGTCTTGAGCCTCTCCTAAGTAGCAAATATCCCCTCCTGGGCAACACTTACAACTCTCCATGCAACAGCACAGCTGATTCAGAGCCCGTTTCGCTCTTCTTTTGCTACAGGCAGCCAAAATGCCTAATCTGGGTGGCAGATACCATCAGATATCTGTCTTTTGAAACAGTAGGCACACATGAATGCATTTTTTGAAGGACTGTGTCTTTTTAAGGTTCTAGGCCTGGTGGGATCAAATGGGACCTTCTGGATGGGGAGAAGTGAGGTTGTCTATGTGCCATTAACTACTGCAAACTTGGTATGTTGAGAGGTCTTGTGGAAGACATTTGGTATTCCCGTGTCAGCCTGGTGTTACTCGTTGGGAGAATGAGGCTCTGTGGTGTACGGGTAGATGAGGAGTCACAGGTTTAAAAGCTAGAGGGACAACTGTGCTCATCTCATCTGCCTTGGTGTTTAATGCCCTCAGAGCATATCTGTGGATTAACATGTGTTTCGACTGGAGAGTCTTGCTTAGAAAAATATCTCATCTTGAGCTGGAAATCTCCACTGCTGGACACTCCACTGCAGCAGTTGACCATTTACTCTGGTCATTAATTGCTTCCCAATTTCCTCTTTACCTCAATGGACCATTCCCACCTCAGACCCTAAGCCTGGAGGTGATTTTCGGAGGTGCCTTTGACTTATTCAGGAGCAAATTTAGACAGACTAAATAAGGCTCAATGGGTCTAATTTTTTAAGGTACTTGATCCCATTATTCATCTTCCAACCAGGGCCTGATGGTCCCACTTGTTCCTGTCATATCCAATTCCACCTAGCCGAGGAGCTTCTAATTGGGTGATGTATGATTTATGCAGGCGTGGACTGTGGAAGTAGTTCAGTCATGTTAAGTTTAGCCATGTTAATAAGCTGTATTTCACAGATATCTCCTCCCACCACTGGGGTTGGCAGGCACGAAGCTGGCTTGAGTGGCTCTGCACCAGCAGTCTAGTCATGTCATGACTCCAGCGTTGGTCTTTCAGCTATGATATGTAACAAACCTTGACATCTCCAGAAGAGAGGTAGCGGGGTGGTCAGGGGGCTGGTCGAACATTATCCCAGTATGCTGTGGGATCTGTGGGACTGCCACCTCCAGCTGGAGAGCAGTGACCTGGCACAGCCCTTTACATTGTATGACTGTTTATCAGAGTGCCTCATCTTCTTTGGCTTATTAATTCTTCCTTCCTAGCCCACTGTTAGATAGAAATTGCTTTCTTTTTTACAGATGAGGAATTCCCACCAGGGATGTTACAGACAGTATGCAGTCTATCTAATTTAGGCAGCTAACTTCACCCCCCGGTATTGCTGTTGGATAGAAGCAGAGACTTTTAGAGAACCTGGGGGAGAGAGTCCTTTCCCCAGTGGCCAAGCAGCATCATATGCTCCTGTTTTAGGAATGCAAAGTAAAGGATAAATCTTCCCTGGAAGTAGCTATTTTTCCAAGACTACACATAATAGTAGTAGCATAGCCTAGAATGAAATGCATGGTCTTTATTTTGTAGCCTAATAGCTATGGAACAGTCTTCTTTTGGAATATTTTCTGCCGGTGCCAGGAGTTGTCCTGTGATTGGGATAAGGCATTTCTTTAGCAAGAATATCTTCTCTGAAATGCCTACGTCATGGGGAGGAGCTGGTGATAACACAGCATGTAAATAAAATGCAGTACAACTCTTGCAGTCAAAGATAGTCAACATGGATTTGCAAGGAACAGAGCCTTTAAAAACAGTGTAATAATCTTTAAAGGAAAAAAATCTGTAATTTGGGTATGATATGGCTGATATGGCCACTTAACTTAATCAGAATAAAAGTATCTATAGCCACTGACAAAAAAGGAAGATTGTCCTTCAGGGCTTTGCTCAGTGGATGAGGGAGTGGTTACAGGAGACATCAGCCTAGGGAGGCACCACGGCTACACCAGAGCAGAGGATCGGAATGGAAAAAGCCTCGGTGAGTTTAACTTTGAGCGGACAACCACGAAGGGAGAGATGACAGCAGCTGTCAAACACGTACAAAACTGTTGTGAGAGGTGTGAGGCTTTTCATGTCCAAAGGGTTAGGGCAAGAAAGAAAGGGCATCAGGTGCAGCCCTGAGGTTCATCTTGGATGTTAGGGAAGAGTTCCCATGAATAGACATGGTACAACACTGGGACAGACTGCCTGGAGGGGTCGTGATGGCTTTTAACTGCGTGTTAGGCAAACATCAGCCTGAAAAATACAGATGACCTTGCCCTAGGGCAGAGGAGTGGGCTCGTGGCTTCTTGATGTACTTTTCATACGTATTTTTCTGTAGATTCATTGTGTATTGCAAAATTATCAGGTTTTTAGATGCACCAGCACAGAAACCTACTTTTTCCATCTCTTACAGTGCATGCAGCAGCATTACCAAGAGAAAGTAAATATATGTCTTTGAATTCAGCAACATTTCATGCCCTGTGATGTCATGAATTGCCCCTCAAATATTTGGGTGCAGGAGACAGGGGGGTCTTGCATGGAGTATGTCTGTGCCTACACTCGTTAGTCAGTTTTCAGGGCTTTATTTCCTTTCTAGTTCACTTCTTGGCTAGCCATAAAACTTCAGACTCAATCAGGTGAAATTTGGCTCTGTTTTAGTCAAGAAATAGTGGCACAAAAAGAAAGATTTTTCAGATGTATTCAATTAAAAGCTTTGATAAAAAGGGGTATTTTGATACAAATCCACTTCTTCACAGCAAAACATGAATACTAAAGGCAAAATGGGTAGTTGTTCCCCCTCCTTTTCATGTAAGCCCTGATCCTACACCTGGGGATGCTGATGTGGAGAACCAAATCAAGGTGAGAGGTGGGCAGACACAAGGCAGCGAACGCGCTACCACTGCTGGCATAGGATTAACTCTGGCTAGAAACATGCTACAATGGCGTAGACATGCCTGAGATATTTTTATCAGCATGAAAGTTTGCCCTTTGGATTTTTTTTATGCCAGGGAATTGTATGGAGCCTCTCTTGTCCCCAGCTTTGAGATGCAGCACAGTAGTGTGGTCTGTTCCTGCTCAGAGGTCTCCAGAGGCAGATACAACAGTACCAGATGGAAGATGCTGTCAACAGGAGGACAGTTGCATTGCTTTGCTGAGTAACTGCATGAAGTGTGGTCATCATGGCATATGGGTGGGAAAGGGAATCAACCTGTGGGAGTCTTGCGGCGTGGCTGGAAGATACAGGGTCTTTGTTGGCTGTCTTCCTCTTGTGCCCAGCTATTCACTGTGCCCCACACAGGACTGTGCCTGTGCTGGCACAATTATTTGCAGAGCAGTGATGTGAACGACATTAGGAAGCTGACCTAGGAATAAACCTTGCAGGAACATTCAAGGTTTTGAACTTGGATCCTTAAAACCACCCAAGTGCATTGGTACAAGTGAATGCAGCGACACAGAAGGAAGGTCACGAGAAGTCTTAAATTAGTATTACCAGACAACCAGAAATACGCCATTGTGCTCACAGTTTGTGGCTTCTCTGGTGTAAGTGGTGAGCGTAAAGCCTGCCTGCACAGTGATATCTGCCACCGGATACCACTGTCGCTGTGTCATGGCAGAAAATGTCCCTGCAAATGGAAATCTCCTTCCCTCTGACAGTCTGGAGGATAGAGGATGTGCAGCCACAAACACCAGCTGACGTAGGGAGCATCTTCAAACTGCCTTACTCATTGAAGTGAATGTGCATGGAGCCAATGACTTCAGTAAGAGCAGGATTGGACTCAAAGCAATTGGCTTTCAAAGTAGTGGGGGAAAAAGACTATATATTCTTTGGAGAGGGGGTGGTGCCAAAAGGGTGTCTTGAGTTAATTTCAGATTTGTTTTTAAGACTGCAGCTGGGTAGAAACACTCCTTTGTCAGGAAACCGTTCTTGAATTAACCTGCGATCACACCAGCAGATGTAAAATGGAAGCCAATGTATTATACATCACTGTCTTGGACATTAGTTCTGAAACCTCCAGTGATCACACTCTACTTCAAAGAGACCCTCTACCAGGGGCTTGGCTGGGAAGATAAAGCCCTGGCTATTTACCTTCTGACCTTGGTTCAAGACTAAATTGAGAATCTAAATGAAAGTAGTTTGGTGGTCTCAGCTCAATCCCTGGTAGACAGTTGTCCGTATCACAAAAGCACCATCCCTAGTTTAACAGAATTTGGCACGGCCGGTCTTCTCTGTTCAGGAGAGACCCTGGGCTAAATTAACACAGAGACTAAATTACATCTCATATGCCATCGTAGAGATGGCAGTCTTCGAAATGGTGCCTTAGAATAGCAGCCTGTGTGGATGCTCTCCAAGCTGGCTTCTGGATAAAGAAATCTGTTTTCTGAGCTGCCACTTTCAAGCCTAGTGCTTAAGCCAAAAATGAAAATAAAAGCAAATCACAACACCAGCTTTTTAGGAACTCAGTCTTAGAACAAGGATGATGATCTTGGATAGATTAAAACACAAGTTCTAAGCATTTACTGAGGTAGCAGAAATCCTACAGATTATTTTCTCTTATTAAAACACCTCATGAGCCATCACTGTAATCGCAGCAATTAAACATTTTATTATTATTATTATTTGTGAGAAAATCCAAAGAAGACATACTGCTATATGTATGTTCAAGAAGGCATTTTATAAACATACATATTCATCATTTACTCATATCTACCTAATCAATCAAATAGATTTAGTGCCTGATACTGTAAGCAGCTGTAGTCATATTTAAATAGCAGTTACGGAAATGTTTACATTCAAACATAGCTGTAAATATTGGCAGGACACGATTATCCGCTGCGTGGTGATATACGATAGATACTGTGGCACAGATAACGTGATATAAATATAAAATTTATAGCCTGCTTATAGGCTATGTGCTATGAAAGATACAGAAGCTCTAAGTGGAAGCACCACAAATCAATAACGAGGTCATTACAACAAGTGAGAATGACGCCTGAATACAATGCAGGAAGACAATGTCATATACTCAGTTATACTCTAATCATGGAACGTCTTTCGAGCAAGCTGAGAGGACAGATGGTGTAGCAGTTTCCATGCTAGCCTCTAACTCCTGCTCACTTTCTGGCTCTTCCTTACTCTTTATGTTTGACTTTGGGCACATTACTTTGGCTGGATCTTAGCGTTTTTCAGTGCTTTGTAGCAGTAAAAATTAGTAACGCTGAGCTTTGCTATTAAAGAGAATATTGAATGCAGTGATAAACACCACCGTGATGGCGTTTATGATGATGACAAACATCGCTGTAAATGTTCTTTATGCCTGTCAGCCTCAATAAGCTTTATAAATGTCTCGCTTACTTCTTATGGTACTGCTGGAAAGTCAAAGGTATCACCACATCTATGATATGCTTGGGGAAACTGAGGCACGAGGCTGGCGCTCAGTCTTCTTTTCTAGCAGTTAGTAAGTCTTTCTTTTCCCAGATATACCATGAACCATGGAAATAGGAGGAGAAAATAGGAGGTACGAGGACTGAGGTAGCTGGAGCATATACTCTGAAGAGGTTAGGATTGGGATATAACAGGGAATATAGGTAAAACTGCAAATGAAAACATGGTACAAATCCATCAGGCAGCAAAAGAAATCTGCGTTTTCTTAAACCGGGTCCTATACACGACATAAACCTCGTCTGCTCAGGTGCTGCAAAGCCTTATTACACCTGTGAGAAGCTTTTTGTGGCAGGACTATCCGAAAGCACTTTGCTTCTCTAAAGCAGAAACGCTTGCAAGGCTGGGACGGCAGCTTGCGAAAAAAAGTATTTCTCGTGCCACTGGAAACAAGACCTTGCTCCAAATCACACTGAAGGTGAGAGGGCTGGGGGGATGTGTGCTGCTATGCCAGGGCTTTGGAGCATCCCTGCCTGGAAGAGGAGCATGATTTATTATATATTTACTTTTCCAAGCTTAGTTGCTCAAATATATCTCTGAGCTAGTCTGAGTCGTGGCAGACGTATTTCACATACGAAGAAGCGAAATGGTCACAAAATGTAATTTCTCTACGCGGAGTTAAGTTTGCATAGAAGGATGGCAATGTGCAGGTCCAGAGGCAGGGTTGGTGTGTTTTATTTCTCAGGAAAACGGTTCCAGTGCACCCCACACTGGTCCCCATATGCCGTTCTAGACTGGTCTGTCATAAAAATTCCCCCTCGTGCTCACAGAAACAGTGACCCCCACATAAACATATGCTCCCCAGACAGTCCCAGACTTTACGGCATAATAAATGCGTTTGGGGAGATGCTGTGCCCTGCCGCTCCTAAATGTCTCGGCTGGCTGGGAGGATGCTCAGCACCGGGCAGGATTGAGCCTTTTTGTACACATGGTGCTTTCACTGACATCAGTGAGGGTTCGGAGCTTGAATCCAAAGACATACATGGGGCTGGCAGGAGGCCGGGGCAGGGGTCTAATCTCCCCTGACTGTGCATGTGAAACCGCTATTAATCTTAATGGGAGTGCCACACACTCATCAAGGGAAGAATAGATGAAAGGGAGAATCACAATAGATCATTAGATTAAGCAAATAAATATAAATGAATATTCGTTTGGCCTTTAAAAATATTTTCGTTGATGATAATGCAAATATTAGGAACGTTCTTTCAGATATAAAGCCCCCTCAGATCTTTTCCTTCCTTCGGTGAATTAAGTGAAGAGCAATAGAGAAATAACACTCGTCCGTGCACCTCTCTTGGGGTGTTCAAGATGACTGAGCTCCTGCTAAGGGCTTCGAACGCACCAGGGAAATAGGTTTGGTTTATTTCTTCCCAAATTCTGTATTTGAAAGAAATATGATAGCCCTCTTTATGCCCTGCATATTTTTCCCCTGCCCCGTAGAAAATAGGTGACAGCATCCTTCACTGAGTTTGTGTTCGGGGAACACGCTAAGCCCTGCAGGAGGAGCAGCGCTCGAGGAGGAGGAGGAGGAGGTGCAGGAAGGTCTGGAAGCACTGCACGTCTGGAAGCTGAGCACTGCTCCTCGGAGGGGTTTTCATCCCTGCTCCTCACTGTAAAACCAGCTGAAAAAGCTAGCGGGGCTCTTCCAAATAACCCCTATCATGGTGCAAACTAGGAATTTCTTTCCAGTTATTACCGGCTGTCGGTAATATGAAATGGGAGGGGGACTTTTGCCTTTGCTTCGGTCTCTCTGAAATGATGTTAAGCACATAAATCAGTACAAGAGGGTTCGCAGCACCAAAGCGTAGCCTGATCCTGCGTCTGGCCCTCTGGGGTGGATGCAGAAAGGAGCTGACTACAGGCCTGGAGGGAGTTGGGAATATTGTCCTGCGGGGACATTGAATCTATTTGCTTCTAAATCCATCAAGGAAGAGCGGGTCTCATTTCAAACGCTGATATCCAGAAAACAGCATGCAGATTTTATTACATTTCCATGTCCGTAAAACTCCAGGAAATGACAGGAACAGAAGCCCATTTCTAACCTTTCACAAATGCACTGAAATTAAGAAGTTAGCCACCATGGGCTGTATCATACCACTATTTTTTTAAGCAAAAATCAATGAAGAACCCTGCCTAAAATCAATGGGATAATTTGCCACATTAGTATTGCTTTTGAGCTAACTCACAGCAGCCTAACAGCGCTTATTTTTGTTAAAGGCAGCAACATTTTTGCCCAAGTGATGCTTATCAGTCTTCTCCCTTCTTCTCATGCTATGACACAGGAGAAATATGATCTTTACTGGCTTCGAGGAAAGAAAAGTCATGGAAGAAATTTTAATGAATGAAAATGCTTTCCTGTGAGAAATGCTTTCCCATTAGGATCCTGTACGATGAAGTGCAACGACTCTGCTGTGAATCATTTTCACCTGGTCTGTCATCTCTTCCGAATTATTTACTATGTGTAAAGTCAGCCAGAATTCAGAAGAAATTGTGCTCGTCATGACGTAACGGGAGATGTGTGGGAACAAAAGGGCATTCCTTTATCCTTGCCTGCAACCCGAGCTCGGCAGCTTTGAGAGCTTCTCAAGTCTTCCACCAAACTTCTAACCCTGCTTTTTTATTTTTTTTTTTTCCTTTTCCTTCTGAAAAGTAATTAATATAATCTCATCAGCGGTCCTTACGCAACTGCTCACCTCAGCTTCTCTCTTAGGGTAAAAGCGGTCATCCTGGGAAGTCGGCAGAGCTGCCTCAAAACACCACCGCTCCCTCTGCCCCTGGTACGGCTTTGGAGGATGTTTTTAAAGGCAGATCAAGTTGTAAATGGCAGGGATTTCTTCCAACGGCCCTTGTTGAGCTGGCAGACCCTGGATTTACGCCCGTCCTCACCGTCCTGCGTGGGGCTGGATCTTGGCGGCTGCCCTGAATAGGGCTTTTGCAAGAGATGGGATTACTCACACGAGTAACAGCTTGAGGGGATTTGGCCTCCCGTTCCTGCTAGAAATGCATGATTTTTTTAAGCATAATTAAAGCAGCGCTATAAGCAATGGCTATCTGGATGTGGCCTCTGGCATTTCTCACATTGCATGGGTAAAATAACATGTCCTGGTTAATTTGAGGGGAGGGTTTGTGGCTGGCTTTGAATGTCCCTAACGAGGGCTAAGCGCAAGCGAAAAAGAAGGAGAGGCTGTGCGAGAAATTCAGGCTTCCTGTAGACCCCTTTGGCCAGGAAGGATGACGTGGGGAATTCCCTCACCTTTTGGTACAGCATTACAGGATGTGATAGGGAGTTGGTGTAATCCTCGTCGATAACTGCAATAGTCAGTGAGCAAAATTGCCACGGTGCACACAGAAATTCAGCCCTCACTCACCATATGGAACAGCTGGGAAGAGTTTCAAAACTTTTCCTCCTCCCCTCCCTTCTCTTTATGATTTTTTTTTTTTTCATACACGAAGAAAACAAAAGGAATAAAACAACCTGACAACTTCATGCGTTGTCTTGTGACTAAAAAAAAAAAAAAAAGCCAAAAAAAAAAAAAAAAAAGCCTGTGAAGTATCACTGCTATGTTTTAGTCTAATGCTACTTCTATCTTTTATCCTTTTTAATTAGAAGGCAAATTCTCAGACCGCCAGGCCTAATCCCTACACAGTGGAACAAAGCCCAGCAAAGTCTTTGAACACTGCCCAGCCAGGCAGCACAAACCCTAGTAACTGTTGGCAGTAGGGCTAGGACTCTGACCCTCATCTTAGCCATTCTCTTCCAGCCCCTGATGCTCCCTGCCCTTCGAAACCTTGTCTGTTGTTCTTCTGTTTGGACTGAAAAGACAAAAGAGGAAACAATGTGGGAAACCTAGAGGATTGGCTAGGTGGGATGCGGGGGAGCTGGTGACGGATAGGAGAAAGTAAATGGAGTTTCACGGGAATGGACACAGTGGGGAGAATTGGATCACCAGATTATGTCTTTAGGTTCAAGAAATTTCTTCATCCCTCACTAAATCTTTTCACGGACAATGCCACTTTTAAACAATTGTTGCATTTCCAATTACTACAGGAGTGTTCAAACAAATGGCAAAACCCTTAATGAAAAGTTTGCTCATATTTTAAACTTTGGAGATCAAAATCCATAAAACAAATAGCTTTTACATGAGTTGCGCTCACACACTTACATCTCCAAATTATTTACACTTGTGATATTTCCAGTTGAGAGCATAATTTGTGCCTAGTCAAGCAAAACACGCAAATACATATAGATACATGAATTTCCAGAGCTAGCAGGAGCACCACAGAATAAACATTTTGACTAAGATAGGCTCATGTGAAGCAAGCCAATATTAAAACCCTCTGCCTGCTTTCTATTATTTTGGCTAAGTACAAATCATTAAGAGAGAAAACAACAGATGTGACTATGAGCACTCAAATATCTTCCAAACTGTGTCGATGAACGTCAACATAAAAGCCTGAATAACTGTCGCGTGCAGGGATGCTGTGAAGGGCAATGTGATGATTTGAATATACGTGTATCATATGTAAGTCCTATACCTAAAGAGGATAAGAAAAAAAACAACTGGCAGGAAAAAATTGCGCAAGTCCAATGAAACCTGAGGTTTCAGACAATTTTGCTTTCCCTTGAAAAAATTAAAGCAGGGCTTGGCGTTCCTTCAGCTGATGTAAAATAGGATATCTCCCCACTTTACTTCATGGAGGATCTGGCCCTTTTCCTTCTTTTTTTTTTTTTGGTACTTGGGAATAGCATTTACAAAAGACAGTTTCTGGTTTCGAGAAGGCTAAGTCTGTTGAGGAAAAAGGGGCATAAGCTCCTCAAATATTTAGGCACTTTTAAAGACATTTACCCTAAATCCTTACACTCGTAGACACTCCCGTTTGAAAGCTAAAGTGGCGGTGTGTTTTTAAAGCAATTTAGTTAAACCAGTGCAAAACTCTTTGTGGACATCATAAATCAATTTAAACCTGGCTTATGCCGATTTAGCTTAGTTTAGCTACTAAGTGTCTTAAGCTAAATTGATAAGCCATTTTTAAACCCATTTAAGAATGTCTACACAGGGCTTTGTGCCAGTGAACTTAAATCAATTGAAAACCAATTTTAGCCAGTACCATTTTGAATGTAGACAAGATTAGGCATCTTGAATGGGAATGTGGGCTGATCCCATGTTTTCCTGGTAACACCTTGATTCCCAGCACACAGGGCCGGTATTCTAATGGTGCAATCAATTTTGTCCTATGATTGTTACGCGTTGCAGCATTTTTCTGGCCATGCCGCGATTGTGGCATTGAGCTGCTTTAGTCAACGTTTGCCTGGTGGCAACAATTAAAGGCTTGATTGAACCAAGGTCTGTTGTGCTTGGCAAAATGTAAAGGTTTTGTTCTACACTTGTAGAGTTTTGGTTCTGCAGGAAAATGTAGAAGACGTAGAGAAGTCAATACTGTGTTGTAAGGTCACCACAAGGGATTCACGCCACATGATTTCACTGCTTGCATGGACCAGGAGCTGCTGACATGGGCTCTGTGGGGTTCCTCTTGGGCAGAAGTGCCTACACAAACAGTTTTGTGGGCAGATGGGGGCAGGCATTTCCTTTGGAGTGACAGAAGTTAGGACCTTGCCTTGCAAACACCACCTTGGCCTGGAGAAACGGGGTAGGAGACACCTCCGGGTGCAGGCCAGCACAGACACAGAAACCAGAGAAATAAGAGGGTGTTGGAGTCATCCTGGTCTGGCTGCTGCAGGTCTCCTCTAGTTTGGGGCACCCAAAATGGGCGTGGAGATGAAGAAGGGACTCTTTGTTCTCCTGCAGGCAGAACTGGCTGGCACTGTTTTCCCTACGATTGTACCCAAAGGCTGCAAATATGGGTGTTGGATATAATGGCTGTCTCTCAGCTTGGTCTTGTTCACATCTCACATACGTGAGGGAATCAGGTGACTGCAGGCACCCTGGGAAACATGCATCAGAACATTGACTTCTCCATCAGTGTCTCCTGTATGGACCAGACATGGTGGACTGTAGGCAGGGCTAGACTCAAACGCAGGCCGGTAGGAAAGGATGGATAGATTTTAAGCTTGTGTATGACTTGCAGAACAGTGTCATGACTCCAATATTTAAATGCCAGCATGCCCCTAAATACCTTCCTGAACTGAATTCAACTGAGCTTCTGCTCTTAAAAATGAATGTTGTAAGCTCAGACAAGGGAGACCTTGATACAAAACACAGTCGCTATCATGTACATGCTTGAAACCCTCCAATTTAGCTCCTCCAGGGATAGGAACTTGATACGACTGCTCAAGGAGGCATGGGGCAAGCTGGTTTTGGGTAGTGTGGCTTTGTCTGGGAGCACGTTGGGTAAGAGGGTTGTGTTCCATCCGTACAGCGTGAGCAGCTGTGTCTGTGCCGTCCGTCGCTGAGTCCATGTTACTATCAGGTGGTAGGAGGGTTTTTTCTATTAAAACCTAATCAAAGGCTGGTAGTTTTGTGCTTGTCACCAAATGGATTTTGTTTTGGTTTGGGTTTTTTTTGTTTTTAATGAACTGACCAATTTAAGAAAAATCCTGCAAATTCTGATCAAATTCCAATCAGATTTAAACTCATGAAAAGAATTACTGTTTATCCTGCACTGGCGAGTTTTGTTCACCGCAGGTGGTGATTTCTTGTCGTAAACTGGGTCTGTCACGTTGTCATCATGTGTTCGGTTTCTACATAGGTATAAATGAGCTGTTTACCCAAACGAAGGAAGAGCAGATGAATAAAAGCATTTTGAGTTTGTTTCATGGAAACTCCATGTGATAAAATTGATGTGACATCCCATAATGTATAACTTCATGCTTTCTATCACTGTGACAAAGGCAAATATGTTCCTTCCTTCCTCATTTCCCTGACACCTGTGCCACTGACCGTGTACACCTGGTGCAGAGGAGCTGCAGGTCTTTCTTGTAATTGAGCCGCACACAAATTTCCAAGTGTTTTTCCATGCCATTAATCTTAATATTGAGTGCTCTAATCTGTTTATAGCACACAAGACACGCTACCCCCTGATAAAAATCTTTTATACATGTCTGGGCAAACAGCATGAATAAATAATGGCTGATTTCCATATTGCAAACCAAATAGCTACTGTAAATTTATTTTTATTTCCAGCCTCACTGCATCCCTCGTGGGGCGGAGCCTCTTTGCCCTGGAGTGAAAGGGATCAAAGATAACATTCTTCTCTGTCTGGGCGTACTTTGTGGACCTGCCTCCCAACAGCGGGATGAAAGGAACTCGCTAAACTGTTGCCATTTTGCAACATCTGCTATAATTCCCCTAAATCCAGATTTGTCTGACACAGAGAGCTCCTGTTCTTACATCATTGCCATGTGACAGTATAACACCAGTCACATCAAGCTTGAGGATTCCAGCTCCGGGCAATGATAATATGAAGAAAACCTTTTTTGCCTAGGGCAAAACACTTGTAGCAAAGTATTATTCATCTGGCCAATTTAAATCTTCTCTCAAAAAGGTACCCAGAAACATATGCAGCGTGCCTTTGTAAAAGGCTTGAGCTGCTCATAGGCAAATGACCTGAACCAAGAGTACAAAACCCAATGTCCTAATTAATTACTGCTAAGCAGCTCTGATACACAGAAAAGAAATGCTGGGACTAATCCTTAACCCTGTCCTACATTCTTAAAATAGCCAAAATATTGCTGACAGCTAGGAAAACAAAATTGCTTCTGATTTAAATGCTTCGGACCCCAGCTTAAAAATAAGATCAGAATAAAAATATTAAGAAAGAGTGATTTTGGAAAAGTCATGTTGGAGCACATACTTTGGCTCCTTAGTGATGCGGTCCCCTATTTTGGGATAGGAATAGTGTCAGGAAAGCAAAATCTGGCTAAAGCCCCTTCTGGGTCTGTGTTTCCTCTTTTCCTCCGCGGATCTGTAAGGGTTGTTTCTCCTGGTGAGCACACGTTGTCTGAACACCTCCTTCAACTTATAGCAGGGCAAAATAACATTAAAATATGTAAAGGCAATGCCATTAGCTCCCCCCTCACTGAAACAGACATTTGAACATTTATGGGGGTACAATCCATCAGTTTTACAGGCAATGACTTCAAAAATTAGGTGATGATTAACAGTGGCCAAGTTTTCTTATCACTTCTCTGGGTACAGCTGCTTGGGCTGGCAGTGAGAAATTCACAGTTACTGGATTGGGTAATTATGTGTCTCAGGATGGAACTGGTCAGTGTTGGGTGGAAAAGTGCTCTTTTTGTGGCTTGGGAAGGCAGGAAGGAATCCATTTCAGCAAAGAAATGGAACGTCAGTGAAAGGGAGAGGGTTGTCTGCAGGGAGCAAAGGCAGGGATTTTCCTTTTGAAATGTCATTGTTTTCAGACATGGAGGTGACCACATCCAACACATTTTGGCAATTTCAGGCTATATATCTCACACACCCATTTAGTTCCCATTTCTTGGATCACCTCACCGTTTCTGTGTTTTTTCTCATATCTCAGCTGGGCAGGGAAACTCAATTATCTTTATTTTCAAGTGAAAAATAAAGAGACTCACCCAAGATCATGCAGGAGACCTGCACTACTACAAAGAGTAGGACCTAAGTCCCCCACATCCTTTAACCACAGCCACAGCTCACACCTGGTAGTAACCATATCACATAACCATGATTCTGTTTAGACTTTCCAGGAGGCTCAATTCCCTGGCAAGATTAACTCAAAGCTAGTGTAGGCTTTATAATGAGTTCAAAGGAAACTTTCCTCTTGGCAAGGCAATTCTCTATTTCTTTCTCTATCTCACTGAAGATTTGGAGTGAGGGTTCTTTTTAAGCCAAGAAGCACCAGTGTCAGACACTTAGTGCTCCTTGCTGCTGTCCTGAATTGGCTCACAACAAACCACTGTATATTGTCATTGTGGTTTTGATACCCAGAGATGAAAACCTATGAAAAAAGACCTCACTTTCCTTTGCATCAAGACACAAATTTTCATGAAATATAAAGGAAAATGGTTAGCGGGAACTGGGCTCTGAACTTTTCTCTGGCACCAGACCAGGACAGGAATCTCCGGTAAGTTTATTGACTGAAGGAAACCCCAAAGCATTTCTCTGTGAGCCTTTCCCTTTTGCTCGTGGCACCTTCCTGCAGGCTGTGGCTCTCATGAAAGCCCCAGGTAGATCTTTGCATTCCTTGTCAATAAGGATGTGTCAGCAGTCCTTTGCCACTTTGCTGTTATGAACTTAATGCCTAAGAGATGTCCTCAGGGGTGACACAGCTTAGTGATGACATTGAGTGTGTAAGCACTGACTCAGAGAGATGCAACACCTCCACTTTGAGGGTAATTCCTCTGCCCAGTTCTGTTTTTCACACCACGCAGAACAGTGACATGGAGGCATCTTCAGTCCTTCTTGGGGGTACCAGGTTACATCAGCGTCCACTCAACTTCACAAGCAATGAATTACAGCAAATATAATGAAGTATCCAATGACCACTATGGATGTCCCTGGGGCCCAGGAAACCCAGAGCTGCTGCAGTGTCATCATCTCTTGTCCTTTCCTAGCGGTGATCCTTACTCTGATCATCCACTTCATTGAAAATAGTGACGCCTGGCCCTCAGAGAGGTTTTTGCATTGAACCTCTCCACAAAGGAATTAAATACATAGCTGGCTTTGCTAATCTGGGCATGTAGAATCATAGAATGGTTTGGATTGGAAGGGACCTTAAAGATCATCCAGTTCCAATACCCCTGCCATGGGCAGGGCCACCTCGCACTAGACGAGGCTGCTCAAGGCCTCAATCAACACGACCTTGAACACTTCCAGGGATGGGACATCCACAAATTACCTGGACAACCCCTTCCAGTGCCTTACCACCCCCATCGTGAAGAATTTCTTCCTAATGTCTAATCTAAATCTTCCCTTTTCCCATTTCAAGCCATTCTAGTAGATTTGATACAGCAGTGCAGATCTCTTCCCATGGCTCTGCGCCCCTCGGACTTCCAGCATCCCTGTCCTCGATGACTGGCTGTGGCTTGAGACCTCATTCAATACCTCATTAAAGAGTATATTTTTATTTTTGAAAGGGTTACATATTGGCTGGGAAAGTTCTTGTTTCTGTAACCCAGATCACTATGTAAAAATTGTTATTTCTCTACTCATTATCTGCATTATTTTAAAATTATTTGCAGGGAAATAGAAGTGATGTCTGCAGTCCCGCTCATTTCCTAGACAAACATCCTTGTTAAATCCACATCCCCCATTTTAACTTTTCTTTTCCCCTTTCCATAAAGCACTTCTGCGATCTTCCTAAATTTGGCGGTGCCACAGTTTCATTTTGCTAATACCCCTTGAAACTGTTAACACTTTTTCCTGAATACTTTCCTAGTGGATACCAAGCAAAAAAGAAGAAAGGCTACTGTCAAATTGATTAAGTGAAAGCTCATTAGAGAAAGTAACAAGAGGTAAAATCTGCATATGCATTGCAGAAATGTGTCTGATCTTGCTAAGTTGTGAAAAGACAAAATAAGCTCAAACCTCCTTGTGCTGTAAGCAGTTCGGGGGAGGTGGGGGCTGGGGAGGGGAAGGGCTCCCAAACCATGTTACATTAACTATTCCTCCTTAGAAATACGCTGTAGAGCAGCCCCTGCTAACACCACTTCAGTGAAGGGTTTGCCAGTGTTTAAATGATGAACCCTGATTTACAGGGGTTTGTGCCTTGGCAGTAAAAATTTGCTCTTCCTTAACCCTGACAAACAAGACCTCACCGCAAAAAAAACCAAGGTTTAAATGGTGGTTCCTTAAAAAAATAATAAATAAAGTTGATGGTAATTACTATGTGCCTTTTCAGAGCTGAACAACTTTCTGTTGGTTTTACTTTTTTCTCTTTCCAAGTGAAGTTTGGTAATTTATTGGCATGAGATAGGAAAGATATCACTTTAACAAGGTAACTGGTCCAGTTACGGATGCCTGAAAATGAGCCAAATTAGCTCATCCTTGGGAAATGTAGAGATTCAGGCATGAGCTGGACCCATCCTGCACGGTGAGAACCTCAGGTTGGATCCAAGATTGAGAGTGTGTTTCTGAGTGTGACCCTTCACTGTAGCCACTGCAAAGTTAGGGCTTTGTGAGGTCTGCAGATGAATTTTCATCCTTCCTCCATAGTTTCTCCCCCCAAGACCAGGGCTGTCTGGCTCACCGTGGGGATGCTTCATTCCAGCGCATCAGTTCAGGACGCCTTCCCCAGCTCAGCTGAGCCCTTGTCAGAGGCTCAAACCGAGCACCCTGTGAGGGCTGCAGCTTAAAACGATACAAATTTCTGAAAATACGCATGCAAATATGAATGAAACTTTGAATAAGGGTCATATATCTCCTTCCGTGGATGCTTTTGTGAGAGGCAGAGTGGACCAGTAGCTAACCCTTGATGCCCACAGTGAAGGTGTTACTAATACCTTAAATATCTTTGCTCTTGGGTATATTCCACTAGCATTTTTATATATACCCCAATTAAAAGAGAAAAAAGAAGAGGAATACCAAAATACTAAGCTAAAGTAACGTAATAACTTTGACCTTAATCCACGAAAGACAGCTATTTTACGGTTCAGGCTAAAACTCAAGGCTGACATCTAACCTGACACAAATATGCAGTTGCGTGCAAGAGTCCTTGTTAAAAAAAAAATGCTGGGAATCTGCAGGCAGAAGCCTGACAGTGCTCATTTAAATAGGAAAATGATTCTGTTTGGGAGGTAGACCACACGTCTGAAAGTTATGAAAGGAAATGCCAGTAATAACCGTCTATGGCAAATCACGTTCCTTGGAATGTGGAAATTACTGTATTACAACAAAGCTGTTGTTTCCACGGCGGTGTTTTGTAGCCTGGCTCATAATATTATGTATTTCGGCAGATCCTTGTAATTACAAATTTAAGTCTTAAATCCGAGGCTTTTCTTTATGTTCTTAAAGTACCCCTATAGGTATCCTCACTCCAAGCTTAAATCAGACCCAAAATACAAGGTGAAATGGGGCTGGTTGAATTCCTGCACTTTATAATGATATTTATTAAGGTAGTTTTGAAGAGAAATGTTGAGCCGAGCATTTTATTTAAATCCAACAGTACCTCCAGAGCACACTGGAATTGTTTAATTAGAACCAAGGTGCACATTAATAAGGAAGGTTATCATTTTGTCATTTATATATAATTTCTTTATTTTGTTAGGGGAATAAAAAAATGAAGAAAGCCCCCCAAAATATAAAGAGGAGGAAGGACCAGTGAGCCTGATAATAGCCCTCCATGGAGAAGAAATAAGAATACAAGAGAAGAAAAGCACAGTGAGGAGCATAATGTTAGTAAAACACTCCTAATGCTACACAAGCTGTAGAAAATGCTACTTTGCATTTGGGCTGCAGCATCGTTAACTGCAAGCAATTGAGTAAAGAGTGCACCTTTTAAACTAATTCCTTGTGCTGGAGACATAGCCACATCCAGAAGCCTACCTCATTAATATGCTATAGTGGTCAAATAGGAGATTAATAGCAAAGTCACCTGCTAAACCTACAAGGAACCTGTTGATTAACAATAAGCTCCAAAAATAAGATACCAGCCTGCAAAGCAAAACCGAGTCCAAGGGCAACAAGTGCTTCTGTAATTTATTCCTTCTTTACACAAGGGCATAAAGCTCCCTTTATAACCGTGTTTTCAAGGCCCTGCTGTGAGCTGTAGGTGTGAGCTTTTCAGCTGATTTATTAATTTTAGTTTCAATCAAAGTGTCACCTGCAGACACAAAAATGTAGGCCTCACCACAGAAAATACAGTAGGAAAAAAAAAAGAGAGAGAGGGAGGGGGGAAAGAGAGAGTAAGGAGAAAAAGAGAGAGAAAGACCAACGGTTTTATTCTGAGAAACTCTGCCAGCAATTTTTTTAAGTTGTTTTTTTTTTTTCACGTATACACCGGACGGCCTGTTCTCCACAACACCCAAATAATTCCCAGCTACATAATTAAAAAAAAAAAAAAAAAAGAAGCCGAAATTAAACATTTTTGTCATACTTCGAAAGTCAGCCTCAGAGCCGGGAAATGGCGCTAACCCGGCGGCTGCCAAAACAATCGGCCCCTGTTGTCAGTAGGGGTACATTCTCCCCAACCAACCGCCTGAACAACAAGTCCACTGAGCAAAATGTGCAAAAAATTCTCAATTAGTTGTCTTTATTTAGTGAACACTATGGGGTCCTCAACGGTGCTATAGAATTATGGCAGGAAAGCTGAGCTCTTCAGTGGCTTATTAGCATTCTCCGAGGGTTGGAGTGCTGCTGGTAGCAGACTGGTGCCTCCAAGAGCTGGTGGTGGGACCCCGGCACTCCTTTGGCTTTGTCCTTTTGTCCTTCCCAGTCAGCAGGAAGTACGGCCCCATGTCCGGGGTATTCTGGGATACCTTCGTCTCGTTCACCGCTCACAGAACCGGCAGCTCCTATGCCTTTGTCAGTGGTCATGAGCATCTTTCTTGCCTGGGTAGCAAAAGCTCTGGGCTTACCATTGTTTTTTTCTAAATATATATATTGAAAGTGGGTTTTCTCCTTCCTCTCCGCACCAGCTTTTCCAAACGAACATCACCATCAGTGGGCCATGGTCGAAGAAGCTAAATGTTATGCTGCCGTCCTATTAAATTACATCAGATGTTATCGACACCCCACTTTGACGTTAGAGCAAAAGAAGGCAAATAGGGGTAAATAGAAGTATCTCCCCATCCAATTCTTATCTTAATTTAAATGTAAAGTGATTTTCTTTTTTTTTTTTTTTAATAAAAGGGGTGGGGGAAGCAAGTGCTAGAAATGTCTTTTCTGAGAAAGAGGGTATTTGCTGCTTTAGGGAAAACACTATCATTGACTAAATTAACAAGTTGTCTTATCAACTGCCATAAGCCTTGAAGTCTAATTAATTTAGTACTGATCAATAGCCTTGAATGAAGCATTGATTTCTGCAGCTTTCTAGGGCTGCAGCAGAAACACATTCTCTGCTCCATGCACTGTTTCTCACAGGGACCATGCATTTGTGCTATTAACATTTATTTCCCCTTCTTCAACGTCCAGTGAGCATTTTTGGAATTAATTTCCATGGAAGAGTTGATTTTTTTAAATTATTTTGAAGAAAGAAAGCGGCATGACAGTCTGAGGAAATGTACTTCTCTCTTTGTTGAGCTATCTTCCGCTGTAAACCTCTCTGTCTAGGAGGAAAAGGATCCAGTACCATCAAATGGTGAAAAGCTTGGCAGAACTGTAGAGAAATCAGTGACACTTTCCTCATTCATGCCCATCAAAGGATTGACTTCTTGAACATATACAATGAGTTGAGCAGTGGGAACCGTGTTCTGCTTCCTAGATAGAGACCTATGGCTTTCTGGATAGCATGTTAGAAAAGTTACGGCATCAACCCAAACCGAGGAGCCCTCCACAGTCATTTGAATGAAAGCAAGTTTCTAAACAACAAAGGATGAGCCTGAAATTAAAATTGCTCAGCTAGTGTGGGCATGTTCAAGCTGCCGTCAACAGATGTGCCGTGACAGCCCAAGGAAAACATGGTCCTCAACACTTCCGTGGAGGCAGATGAGTCGTAGAGGACAGCAGCTTAGATTTCTTGAGAAGGAAAAGGAGACACCAAAGGAGTGTAAAGTGTTGATGAAGAGTCTCCTCTGAGCCCTGTTGTGGTGGCCATAGCTTCAGACCCAAAGTGGTGTGACCACATTGAGCCAAGATAGCAAACCCAACAACTCAAGCCTCCACAGGTGGAGGAGGCATCATCAGCTGTCACTTTCCTCAGCTATCATTGCCCCAGGGAACCTGGACTAGTCTTCTCCAGGGAAACAGGCTCATTGTCTGTGTCTGCAATCCTAAGGGAGAGTATCCCATCTGGTAGGACGAAGCCTTAGGGTTAAATTCTGCCTTGGGCTAGGTATCCGCAACACCCACTGCTGACAGTGCTCCGCCTTCAGCACCGCAACTGGGAACCAGAGAGCAGGGCTTCCCAGATTGTCAAAATCACTCATGCTCAGATCCAGAGTACAAAAAGGAGGAGAAAATCAAAGGTGGAAAGCTGAGTTGCCCACCCTGCATCTGCCAGGAAGCTCTTTGGCAGGCCCAGCAGATCTGCTACGGTGTAAAAGAGATCAGAATCAGGCCCTAAATGTTTACAAATTAGCTTAAATTCCAAACCTGTTCTAGCAGGAGGAGTCAATCCTTTTGCTTCCACCACCCTTCCTGGCTGAGGCACACCGTTCCCTTGATTTCTTTATTCCACCCCTTCCAGAAAAACAGCGGCACAAAGGCAACTCCTGTGAAAAAAAAAAAAGGAAAGGGAAAAAAAATAGGTCACAATAGTAAAAACCCGAAACCATACAACTGTGTTTTACCTTTACAAAATTTGACCCTTTTAGCTTAAAGTTTTATAAAAAAAAAAAGCAACCCCAAACCCCTCCACCACAAAAGTCCCTCTCCTAATCTGTTTGGGGGCCTCCATGAGTTTCCATAGCACTTCACAAAAGATCTTTATTGAAGAAAGGATTGGACAAACTTTCCTTATATGTGTGGCCCTAATCATTAATTGCCCCTGTCTTCTTTACCAAGGCCTTATTCCTATGTAAATACCCTTGCATAATGTTACAGGCTATTGTCAGGCCAGCGCCAGTCAGTCGCCACTTATATGCATTTTTATTTCAATCCACTGCGCGGAGAATGAAAAGATGTCTGGACTTAAGCTGTTTACCAACTGGGCCAAAGCTGCAGTGTGGAAGAACTGAAGAAAGCACCAGGCAACTGCAGGAACAGACTTTGACAATGCAAGCAGCCATTTTCAGTTGAGTTATTAACCTACCCTGAAACTCTTCTAATCTATGCCTTTTTTAAAGAACAAATGTACTGAACCAAACATGAATGAGCCAGGACTATTAAGAGAGAAATCCTCTAAAGGACTATTGAGCGCAACATAGGTTTGTAATCATTTTGTCTCAGTTGCCTGCTACCAACATTATCAATGATGAAAATGCTTGCTCAGTTGTGGGGGATTGTCTCGTAATTAAATGACAGCGCCGTACTGTAAAAGAACATGCAGAAACACAGGAGATACCGAGGGCTTTCAAACGAGCCTCTTGGAGAAAGGAGTAGGAATGGGGATGGATTACAAACCGACTTGAAAAACTGAATTAAGGACATCGGGATCTTCCTTTTAAAACACAAGCATATTTTTAGGCTCGTAGGGGAGGGAAAAAGTTGTTCAAATGGGCTCTCATGCGCAGAACCCTTGGGATAAAAAGGAATAGAAGTATGTAGAGGGAATTCTTCCTCCTTTTGGTTTAAAAAAAGCACAAAAATGGAAAATCAAACCCTCACATACACTTACAGAAAAACCTTATAAGTTTGCTGCAGGCTACATCTTTGTAGTGACTTAACGGAGCTAAAATCTACATAGTGTAGCATTAGCCTTAAGAAACTCTTGACTATTTGCATGCATATTAGAATCCAATGAGAGCTTAATAAGTGCATATATATGACAGAAGAAACATCTTATTGCATAGTTAAAGCTACAAAAAAAAACATTGAGGGAGGCAAAGTCTCAAGTTAATTACCATTACAATGCAATCAAGTACAGCAGTCATAGCTGAAAACCTTTTCTATTAAGACTGCTAGGCTCAACCTTGTCTCTGCAGGTCAGCTCCAGTACAGATAACCTTTCCAGCAGACAAATACATGTAAAATTGGCTCATCTAATTAAAAGCTCAGGGAGGTGTAGAAAAATACCAGCACACTGGGGCTGAGCAAATCACAGAGTACCCCCTCCAGCTGGATGAAGCTACAATATGTGGCTGCTGTTTGTTCTGGAAGGAAACTGAGTCACTTACCATTTCAATAGGTTAATCAATTGACAATTAAACGAAGAAATTGCTTAACTCTGCAACAATTAACATGACACTCTATTAAGTACACTTTCTAATTGCCACAGCTGCAAGTGAAAATTAACGTCTATGTCAAAGGGGCTGGGCAAGGTTGTGCTGCTTCTGGTGGTAGTAAGGTAATAAAAGTAGCTTTAACAGCTTAGTGTTCATTTTAGACCCTTAAGCACAGTGGGGAAAGGGTAAAGTGTGGAGCTCTGTGGTTGTCTATGGAGACTCTCACGTGTTTATTTTGTGTGTATATATAAGTGTAATAATGCACATTTGTAAATGTTGGGTGTGTTGATGCATTTACCTGGTATAATGCATATCCCTTCAAATCAACATTTAAAATCAATTATAAGTTTCTCTGAGTGTTAAAATTCTATAATACACATACATAGCGTGTATGTGATTAAAGGTATACATGGAGAGACTCATAATTACACACACACAAAGGATAAGAAGGAAATAAAAGAAAGCAAATGGTCTGATGTCTCTAGAGTTGGCACTTTGGTGTTTATTTAGAAAGGTTCTGCTGTAAAGAAATATTTAGTTGTTGATGGCTGGCGAGGATCAGAGAGGGCACCAGTGAAGTTGGTGGAAACACCTTCTTTGCTTTTCTCAAGACAGAAAGGTTTGTTTCATAGCAAAAGGCGCTGAGAAGTTGTTCTGCAGATTCATTTCTCAACTCCTCTGTGCAGCTCCTGAATGCTTTGCCAGACGTACAAGTAGGGTATAAAATGCACATGACTTCTCAGAGACAGTGCTCCTTGCTGGCGGTGGATACTCAGAATATTATGGACTATATGTTCAGTGTGGATGTTCAGCTGCGCAGGGCTGTTTGTGGTGGTAACTGCAGTGGTCACTATGCATGGTTCTCAGGTTGGTTTTTAGTATGAATAATTACTGGATTCTTCCTTTGGTTGCCATTAATCACTGTTCATTCGCACAGAAAAACAAGTGGTCCCAAGGTCCACCAAAGCTCTTCTTCTGGCCAACACACAGAGATGCAGGATTCAGGGAAGTAGCAGAGAAATTGAACAACAAGCTCCATCCTCATTTAGGTGATTTTTCTGGTGCTCACAAATCTGCAGGAATGAGGTTGCATCTGGGTGTTTAGGGAAATTTGCTTTCTTGTGGATCCAGCATTATGATGGACCTCCTACTTTATCACACGTCGGTGGTGGAGGACAGTAGTGTGGCGCATCCTTGCATTTTACTGCTCCTTTCTATCCTCTTTCTGCGGGCTGGTAGGATGGGAGGTGTCGCTTAAATAAAGTCAGCCAGCTTATCCTGGCAATAAACTGTATCCTACAAGGAACTATTTGGGTGCCTACACGGGACCCCAATACAAGAAGCCCTACAGAGGCTTCCAAGAGTAAATTCTATTACTTCTGAGCTCTGCCGTCAAAGAAGCAAAGCTGTAAATCCTTAAAGCTAATAGTGTTATAATAGTAATTATTTGGTGGTTGAGGTTTTTTTGACCAAAAAACCCGGGGAAAGACAAAAGGTTACATCAGTAGCTGTTGTTGTGGAATCAAACCATGAGAATTACAGATTTCTGCAATAAGATGAATTAAGCTAAAAGCCATATTAAGCAGTATTACACATCTGCTAGGTTTTTTAATTCCGTATATGCCCTTGCTGTATGAAGTTGTTTATTTTTAAACATTTTGTTTGGCTAATTGATAAAATCAAGCATTAATATTTTAACTCAGCCTGAATTCCTGACAGGCTGCAAAACTCCTTCCAGTTTGGCTTTCCACAAACCCGTATCTGATGATAGGATTGAATTTTGCTAGGATAGCCTATTAGCTGCTTCATTTCCCAGTGATGGAGAATTTAGATTTGTAGCAGAGAGAAAAGCCAAAGGGATGGCGTCTGGTTTTTCCTCCGTGAACAAAGTCTGTTGCTGCAGCAGGGAGGAGAACAAGGTCTGCCAGGCTTCGACATCCAACCTTAGGGTACCTGCAGCCACAGGAGAGGACTCCGTGGGAAACAGAGTGGATGTCTGATGTGCACTGAGATGTGTCATTTGAAGGGCCTGCTTGGCTGGCAGCTAACCAGAGAGCCCAGCAGCTCTGGTGGCAGTAATTCAGGCTAAATAAATAGTGAGGAACGAGAGATCACGGTGAAATCCCAGCTCAGAGGAGTCTGCTGTTGGCTTTGCTGGGCCACCACCCCTCTGTGGGAAAAAACCTTTCTCCTCACACAAATATGTTGAGGAGATGGTGCAGATCCTTGATGCAACACCTGGAAAAGCAGGGAAACCAAGAGTTTTCCCCCCTTTTTACAGTGGAAGAGTTTCTGTTGTCACCCCTGCCCTAGTTGAGAGGAGGCTTGTCCCCAAGTGCGATCGGTGTCGTCGAACATATACTTCTAATTGCAGCTGCTTTCACTCTAATTATATCTCCGTTTGGTTAGGATTTTCCTTCAATCCCTCATTTCCCCTAAAGCAAACACCAGAGCACCAGAGTTGTAACCCCAGTGGGGACATTTATTAATAACCCCCTTGGCAAATAGGGAAAAAAATCATTACGCTGTATTAGGCGCTAAAATATTTTCCCACTGCAAAGGCTAATTGATAAAACCAAGCAGGCATTATGGGGCAATTAATGTTAAGATGAAAATAAACACGAGAGCAAAACAAAAACAGGCTAATAGAGAAGTATTTTTTTCCCGGCTTCAAGGCGTTTTTCGTGAGTTGGAAATGAGTTACTGGTAAATAATATGAGATAACCTCTCTTTGCAGGTTATTTATCTCAATGACAGCTTGAAAGAAAGGATTCTGCACACCTCTTCCATTGAAAGTTGTAACAACTGTTGAAGAGTTTTACATGTCTTTCAAAGAATGCCTTCTATTTTGAAGTTTTCTATCAACTTTTCCTCTCCTGAGACTAGGGTTGGCTTTTCCCCTCCTCCCCAGAACAGCTCCAGATTCTGCACTTCACTGTAGAAGTGGACCAACATAATCTAAATGAGTTTGCAGCCCCACAACAAAAGCGATAACGCTGTGATTTTAAATAATTACCTGAGTTGAGAGGGAAAAAGAGAAAAAAAGTTCATTTATCGACAGAACTATTCCCTGCTTTTGATTTAAAATTTGTATGAAGGCCCTAGTGAGGGAGGAGGTTCGGAGAAAAATAAAATCTGAGCTTATTCTGGAGGGATTGTATTTTTATTTGATATTTGTACAGCGTCAAACACCTTCAATCTTAACCTATGCCCAGGGCTCCCAGCTGGTAGCTGCTAGTACAAACCAAACAGTGAATGACCAGTAAGTCCAGTCCAGATACACAGTCCATGCACTAACTCAGCTGGACGGGGAAGGAGATAATGAAGACACAGACAAACAAGACTCTTCCTACCTGATATTTTATTCATTCATCAAACAATATTATCTATTCCTGTCTATGCAGGCAGGGGGAATTCTGCGGGGCTGATTAAAAGCAAATGGAAACGATAAAGCAAAATAAATACTTTGCTAACTAGAAGTTTTTACTTTCATTAGGTTTGTAAATTTTGGCTTATTTTAGATTAGTCGGGCTCTCTAGCAGCTGAGGGTGCAGTGCAAGTCCTGTCTGAAGAGGTGGTGGATGCTAGGAATCGTTCACTTTAATCTTATCTGTCTGGGATTAAAAAAAAAAGTCACAATACCACAGTTTTAAAAAAGAAATAAAGAAGTCTGGATCTGAACTATCCCTGTTTGAGTATTGCACATAGGCTGACAGATAGGATTTGTCTGTCACAAGTGAGGGGGTTCATATGTTTCTTGGGAAAATTCCTCCCATGTCTACTGGGACAAGCCATGTCATCTTCTAACATTAGGAGGACCCTAGTGGGTATTGTGGGTCGGCTCTGTGTGTTGTTATGCTGCCAAGGAAGTCCTGAGGGACTTGTCTGTGCTGTATCGAAGGTGGGGCAGGACCTTTTAACCAGGCACTTCTTGACCTCTAATGAGCAGCCGGCCATTCGTGGAGTAAGCAGCCTAAAGGTAAAGAGCTATTTAAAAGAAGCTCCATTTCTAACACTCTGCGTTCAGAAGTGGACGGCGTGTCCTCAGGCTGCCTGAGGGCACACATCTGCCCATTTACCTGTAACCCAGCTGAGATTACACTTCGATTCCTGTCATGTGTCAAGGGCAGCGGTTCATGGTGGGTTGTCATCTGAAGATTTTAAGACATGTAGTTCTCACCATCCTTTTATTCACCTTTCTCATAGAGGCTGTGGGAGTCTTGTCCCTCTTTGAACATCTGGACTGGTGGGCACAACTGCACCCCCTGAGAAGAGGAGGCCAAGTGGCAAAACAGGGGCAAAACTGAAAGTGGGATTCAAATCTTCACTCCAGATGTTCTGGTCCAGCATTGAGGGGATGTCATGGCAACGGCTTGTCCCAACTCTGCTTGCTTTGGAAGAGAGTTTGGAAGTTTCCCAGGTCCTCCTTGTTCATTTTGTGGACTCCAATCATCACTTACACGGAGGTCAGCTTGTGGGTGAGTGTTAAAAAAGAGACTCCTGGTTGTATTGATGGCATCAGCTGGACTTTGTTGTTGTATGGCCTCAGATACTCTGAGTTTTCAGGGAATGGGATATGGCAAGTGTCAGGACAAGGAGGGAGAAAATGAAAAGCTGAGCATGGATATTCCTCCTACCAAAGCCCTGGCAAATTTGCCATCCCAGTGTGTCAGCCCAGACTTGTACTGTAAAGAACTAAGGATCAAGGATTAGAGATTTTCCTCGTTCTAGACACCTACAGCTTGCATAGGGTCTTATCTCACATGGCTGGGAAAAACTGAAACTAATATAAACGTATCAGAAAATAATTGTCAAAAGACCATTACTGTGTTAAAAAAAACCCAAGAAAGCAAATGGGAGTCGTTTGTATCAGGGAAGGGAGACGCTGAGAGCAGAGCAGGGACCTGCTGGGTGTTTTCAGATGTTGGGGAGCAGTAGTGCTGATGCCCCTGGAGGACCCCTCGGCTTCCAGCAAGCAGGGAGCTCTGCCCCTGGCTGTGTGTACCAGTCCCACTGCACCGCTCCTGGGCTCCCACCCTCCCAAAAAAGCAGAGAAAGGACAAGATTCTATGAAAGCCCTCTAATACTGACTGAGCTTGGAGCCACATCAACGTAATTTTGCTTCTCCTAGACACCAGATCAGTGCCAGCAGGTATCTCTCTGCACCTTACCACCAGCTTGGAACCATGTTCTGGCCTCTGGGGTTAGGTGCCTGTCTTGTCAAACTGACCCACCACACCTTGCAGGAGCCCTAAAGTAAGAATTGCGCAGTTAAGCTTAGTCTTAATTCCCCTTCTAAGTTCATTGATGCATTTAGATACAGTCTTTTGATCACAAGATTCTATTCCCACTCTTTCCTTCCCTTTTCTGACTCCCAACAACTCCTATCAATGCTTATTACATATCCATTGTCCTTCTTTTGCTTTTCCTTCTACATCTGCAGCGCTGTGGCTTTTATGCTGTCCTTCAGTGTTGCTCAGCCCTCTTGACTCAAATACGTGCACTTTCTCCCCCTCTTCTGCCTGGGACGTTCAATGAGACCTGGAAGGAGTAATTGCACAGAAAAGCCTCATGATCTGCTGCTGCTTTTGCTGTATGGGAGTAGGGCTTTAAATAACTCTTCCAACTGTGCCTGCGATAAAGGCAGCACACTTCCCAAGTCACAGTTCTTGTTCAGACCTCCATCTCCTGAGCTCCAGACAGTAACCTGTGTGGTCAAAGGAAAGCCATACATTACTTAAGACATTTTCTCCTGTAGCTCTACTATTAATGCTTGGTTGGGACTCACACTTTAACACTTGTTGCTTTCTACTGAGAGCTTTCTGCAACTTTTTTCTCTTCCCAGTTTGCGGCTCATCTATCCACACTTTCTATTCCCATCTGGGTCATTTCTCCAGACAGCACCTTGGGGAGACAGGCATTACCATCCCAGTGCTCTCCTACCGCTTCCAGGCACCTTCAGGCTTTGCTCCCACTGTAACTATGAGTCTGTCTTGCATTCACTTTTGGGGGACATTCCTCGGTGCCCACAGGGAGATTTTGGATCAATAACAAGACAAGCCCAAGACTGAGGACTCACCCCTTGCATGAGCACAGGAAACTAAATCTGAACATAAGAAAATCAAGGTTTGCTGTGAGGGTGATTGACCACCAGATCAAGTTGCCCAGAGAGGCTGTGGAGACCCTACCCACGAAGACATTAAAAAACAGCCTGGACATGGTCTTGTACAACCTGTTGGATCTGTCCCTGCCTGAGCTGCTTTCAGGGAATCTGGCCAATCTCAACACTTCTGTGATCCTATGAATCTCACTCCTTGGATATTTTTTATTTCCTTCTAGACTTTGCAGCCACTCCAGTCTCTCTCCTTGCTTCTTCTTGCCGCTTTCTCCCACTCCTGGATTTCTGTTTCATTTGGTTCCTTCTGGAAGCTCTGCCCCTCCTCTTTCTCCTTTACTACATGCCTTCTGCCACTTTCTGGCCTCTTGGACATCAATTTGCCTTCACTTGTGCTGCTTATTTTTTTTCCTGTGGTCTTTCCAGCTCCTGTGTACGTCAAGGCAAAGTACAGAGGATCTAAATGAGACCAAGAAAATGTATGCATTAGCACAACCATAATTTATTAGGTAGAAATGGTAGTATAGTACTATAGATACTATAGGTATAGTTAATATAATACATAAGAGTCACACTTAGACTCCCCGACGGCATTTGCTTTCAAAATCAATGGTCAATACACACTCTAATGTGATAGATACGTGCTCTTATATCTATGTGTGAGTCAGCTTCAGGAAGACAGGCAAAGGTCTGGACTGGACTGATGCTCCCTTGCCACATGTCTGAGCTCATCCCCTCTGGTCCTGGACATCATGGGACCACCGTTCTGGTGCAAAGTCACCCTTGCCACAAGCCAAGGTGCCCTGCTGAGGGATGAGGACAGGACGAGGGCACTCACATTTCTTTCCTCTGGCCGTCTCTCTGCATACTAAGGTGGAGTATTTGTGCTGCTCTGTTTGCGCCTGCAACCTGAACCAAGAACCACTTGAGGATGCTAATAAAAGCGGATGAGCCAAGCTATTAGTATTTTGGGGTATTTCTGTGCTGCCTTATCACCTCAAAAAGAGGCAGACTGCATAAAATCCTCAATATTTAGGAAAGCTTGTTTCCCCTCTCCTGCTCTATGTTGTTGGTGTGGAATATTCTCTTCTTAAGCACACTGCAATAATATTAGATAATTACTTAGCTCATTTTTCTATACAGGTTTTGGTAATTCATAATTGTCTCAGAGCTGAGAAAATGTTTCCTTTAAGAAGGTTAAACAAAGAGTTTATTGACATTAGTGAAGATTGGTGAAAGAAAACATTATTAAATAAAAGGAGCTTTATTTAAACACTAAATTAATCATTTAAAAGCAAATTAGAGGTCGTAACTCCTTCTAAATAAATAATGTTAAACAATAATTAGATATCCATTTTAGATTACAGGCAAGCACTTGGGTTCAGTGGGCTGAAAAACAAGTTTCTTCTCATCTCTTCAAATTTGTTCAATATACATAATTAAAGCGAATCACTGCCCCGCTTAAATTTTCCATTCCGAGATTAAAAAAAGATTCCATTTGTAACTGTGTGTCACATTCACCATTAGATGATAAAACATCTTTAAAGCTTCACTTTCATATAAACAGAAGAAAAGATGAGAGCATCCAGACAGATCCCCGGCAGTGGAAATCGATTCTCCTAAGCTACTGGTTACAGTTATCAACCTTATCAAACAGGCCAATGCATGAGTGCCCTCAGCCACTTTGATTTGTATGATCTCTCTTTGCCAGAGTTAACCTTTCCGACGTTATGTCGTGTGCAATATGCACTATCTGGGCTATAATTACACTCCTTTTCATTAGCGCCCTCAGTCATCTCTTAAGTGTGAGATAAAATTAAAGAAACCGTCCTCTTTTCTCATTTCATTACATTTTTTTTTCATTTTATTTTCTTCTAATTTTTTTTTTTTTCTTTAGACTCTGAGTAGTTTCATTTGCAGTTTCCTACAAATGTGAGCCAATCCTCCCTTTCTCATCACCTTTCAAAGAGGAATTCAGGACAGGGAGTCACAAACCCAGCATCTTGCATCTCGCTACCGCTGGGTTTGCATTAGGCCTCCTCCAAATGATGATGATTGTTGAGCGTTGACAGGAACCGTAGCACCATCCTGCAGACCCTCGAGCTGGCTTTGCTAGCCCAGAAGCTGGCTTTGCTAGCCCCGGTGCCAGCCGCCTTAATAAAAAGCACTGGGAATTTTTGTCTGCCGTGATACAAGTGTTAAGGGGTTAGATTAATGAAATCTGACTTTAGCGCTGATAAATAATGACACCACCGAAAGCAACCTTGGCGGTGGATGGCGACATCAAAAAGGATGGCAGATTTCACTCTAAATTTAGGGATTGTCTTGTAAGGAAGCAGAGATGGTGAGTGGGTTTTTTTTGCACCGAGTTGCTGCTCTGCTCGTATGTTTGCCACGTTTGATTTTTAGGCTGATATCAGCAGCGGAGCGTGCTGTTGAAATGATGCTGAGTAGTAGACGTCGTGCTCGGCGTGAGCAAATATTGCATGGCTAATTGTCATCGGTAATTGCACACTCCCCATTAGCTTTGGCTACAGTTGTTTTCCACACCTCTGTGTGGCACGCAGCCTCTTGTTCATTCCTTTTTCATCACCAAGACTGAGGTGAATGTAACTTTGCCTTATGCTAGAATATATATTTCACACATTTTCTTGCTGCTTATTTTCTTTTATTTTAAAATGAAAACGGCTGATGCAAGAGATATTTTTAACCCCTGTATACATCATCTCATGCCTTACACTGATCTTCAGGGTGCACTACAGCGGTAGGGATTGCAGATTTCATTTAATTCCATGTTCTAGGAAGAATAACCTCTCGGGGAAAAGTTGTTTTGTACAACCCCGATATCTCTCATTAGCTAGCGAACACAAAGGAATGAAACAGGACTTTTCTGATTATTTTAGTGGGGTTTTTTTTCCCCCTTAACTATTGAATTTACACACAAAAAGAAAGGCACTTTGTATTTAAGGTTAATCAAGTTTCAGTACAATTTTTTACAAACTGGAATCACACTAATCTTTTTTTTCTTGCTCTAATGTGTGGCTGTTGAAATCCTTAGCTGTGATAAATTAAGCTACTTATTAATCTAATTATCGTACATTCATCCTAGAAACTTTCATGTGACTTGAAAAGGCTATTCAACCTTTTCCCTCCCCTCCTAGAAAGGGCTCAACCTTGCACCAATTAAGATCATTCTGAAGTAATGCTTTAAAAAAGCTTTCTTTAATCACCCAGTGGAACATGGGCTGATGGTAAGCAAACTAAAAGCTGTGAGAAAAGTTTACCTTACCTTTAAGTCTGAACACTTTGAGTTGGAAGAGGTATTCCTCTCTTCCTCGACTTCTTTCCTCTCCTAAAGAAGTACATGGAATTACTTAGCAAGAAATGTTGTTAATGAAATTGCTGCCTTTTCTCTGAACGTGGCAAAGGATAAGATGAGAAGACATATGCCAACAAAACCCATGAAGTCTAATTCAGTATTGGGATAATGGGAACTTTTTGACTCCCAGAGTATATATTAACCATTTGGATTTTATAGGTATTGTTTTGTTTTAATGCCTTATCTATCGATACGAAAACATCCTGACACCAAAGTATCCAAAGGATTAGAAAAGAAGAAAAGAAAACCCCAAGAATAGAAAAGAAATAGGTTGCAAGTGTATCCTATCTTAAACATCCATTCATTGCCAAATGGTTTTGTTACTTTTTCTTAATAACCGCATAAATGGAGCTATTTCATATTCAAATTAAACTAGGTATTAATTTGAATGCAAAGCAGCTCAGTTTGTGCCGTTTCAATGACAGGTTTACCCCCAGACAGAATTTATGAACAGCCCGATGTGGGGGAAGACCGCTTCTGCTCGTCACCCCCTCTCCGTGCCTAGCAAACTTGCTAACTGTGAATAGTTTTTGAAGTGAAGATTAAAAGAGTGGAATTATAAAGTATAATTACATTTTATTGAAACTCTAGAAATCTGAAAAAAATTCAGCAGGAAACTTTTAGTGAAACATGATGTGTTGTCATTATCATTAAAAGATAAAAGTTCCATACTGTTTTTATCTGTTTATTTGGAAGAAATCCAGCCTTTGCAGTTACGCAGGAAACAAAAAACTGGAATGCAGGAGTAATTATTAAAACTGTGTGATTTGTTATCTCAGCTACTGTCTTTCCAAATGGTAATGCGATATCAGCAGCTGCAGACGGTCGCTGATTTCCTCTATTAGTAAACAAGTGCTTTGGAGACCTGTGTGAGGCACTTTAAGCCCACTACTCCCCGAAGTGCTGTCAGGCTTAACTACTAATCCATGGTATTTCAGAGCACTGGAAATTCATCTTTATAAAACCTGAACAAAAAAGGGAAAAAGCCTGGAGGGCAGGAGCTCCCTCTGGTGAGACAAATGACATGTTCATTTATTAATGAAACAATAACCCTGGAAAGAGGATCAAAGCACATTCCATCCTCACTTTACAATCCCCAATTTTCTCAGGCCATACCATTTAATTGAGCCATGACAATGGAATACTTAATTGTTGTGTTAAAGTTTGAAGGAGCGACTTCTTCAGAATCAATGTTCATTTCTGGATTATGACAGTATAATGTCGCCAGCTTGTAGCTGCTGGAATTTTATTTACTCTCTTTCTTTTAAGCAGATAGAGACAGAAAAAGCTCATTTTATTCTTTAACCAAAGGCCTCTTATCCGTAAGTGGGAATATATATACCTATACTGTAGGTAAAGCCCCACTGCCGTGGTGAGGTTGTGCCCAGGGGGACGTGGCCGGGGGTGAATTCTGCCTTCGAAGGAGAAATGAAGGGGTGCAGCACCTTGGCAAGGTGAAAGAACCCAGCTTTATGTCTAAGAATAAAGAAAAAAGCTCAAATACAGAGCTGGCCTTGCTGCGTCCTCTTTGCTTCAGGTGTAACAGCTCATTGCCAAAATACAGGTAGTATTTTGATTTCAGTAGCTCTGCTTTCAGGAGAATGTGTTGGCAAGTTTGGATTTCTCATGCAAAACACGAGCACTCGTATCCTATTGATGTCTTGGCCTCCTGACTCCCATTTGAGAATGTCTTTAAGCACATGCACATGCCTATCTAAGCACCAGCGAGGTCTCAGATCCTCCAGGACTTGAAACTCTGCTTATACATCATCACTTTCCTGAATCTGGGCCACAGGCTGATCTTACCCTATCTTGCTTCTTGAATCCAGCAATGTTTCAATGCCATCCTTCATTTCAGAGATCTTGGTGCAGATTACATTGCAAGATTACATCCATGCACACCTTGTTTTGTCTCTTTTCTTCCAGTACTTAAAAGGCATGGATGCCTTTATGGTTGAGAATGCTTAAAGGGCTTTTGAACCTCACCCTGATTTCAGTTAAGGTGGTAGATGACCTAGTTCTTTCCTGGGAGTTCATGTTATCCTCCATCAAAATTTGGAGGCCAAAGGGCCATCTTCCTAGTTTTGTGCCCAGCTACCCCTGTGATCGCCGGTATTTTGAAAGGATGTGCAGAAAATAAGTGACCCAAATAAAAAAAAACAGGTTTCAAAAAAGAGTGGTATAAGTTTTGAAAAGAATGCATTCGCCACATCCAAGTGTCTTTTCCCTAACACCTGCTCTCATCGAAGTTCTTATCCCTGACTCATTTTATATAATTGAAATTTACTGACTCAGTATCCAGTAGTGATTGACTACATTCTTTTTCTTTAATCTGATTTTAACTTTAATGTCTTTTCTTAGATGCCTGTAAAGAAGCAGCTAGAAAGGCTCTGGTGCAGAAGTGTCTGCTACCTTTAAATTAATACATTATGGTTTATTAATTCTTCTTATGACATGCATTATAATACACTCGCATGTACATAGCACCTATCATATAAGAACCCTGAGGCACTTACAAACATTAACTAAGCCTTACAATCTTCTTACTTTGGGTAAACAGGGACAGACGGAGGTTAAGTCTGTCATCCTGACAGCTCTGTTCAGAGCCAGGCACGGAACCACTATGTCCTGACACGTTGTACGCACTAGGGAGATCACGCTCCCCATAGGATGGTTAACGGTCCCCATTCCTCCATATGTGATGGAGATGGTTTGTGGGATGGGAAAACAGGTCAGGACCTCAAAGAGATCACAGCTGAATTATCTACATTTAGGCATATTTCCACTCCATCCTTACCCGACTGAAGCTACAGGCTGAGTATTGGCTGTGCAAGGAGTAAACCCTGATTGCTCAGCAGAAGCATAAATCATTCTTAAGGTTGGTTTAAAGGGGGTAATAGAGAAAGTTAGAGCTGTTGAGAAATCCACCTAAGCAACAGGTCAGCCTTACGGAGTGTAAGTGTAGCTTAAAGAGACTGAAATCTCTGCAGCAGCAAAGACCTGCTCTGTAAGATTTAATAGAAAATATGACCTTTCCCCTTTTTCTGCTCTAAACACTAAATGCTGAATTAGAAACGGGGTGGGATGGAGTCCCTTTGGGACTTTAGATTCCTAGCATGCATGATTCCCCTAAAAGAAATATGTCACACTGCAGGGGAGTAGCCTGAAGAGTCCCTCCATGTAGGTCAGGTGAAGTCCCACTGTATTCCTGAATGGAAATGATCAGACGAGGAAGTCTGAGTAAAGGAATTGTGTAACAAAGCCCAAAGAGACTCTATTCCCCCACCACCCCCACAGAATATTAAGAGTTCTGTGTGAAAATCCCCTCCCTTCTGGAGGGGATGAAAAGAACAGTGCAATTTCTAATGTGTCTGGGAGCTGTGGTCCTTTCATTCCTTTCCTTCTGGACATATTGCAGCAGGGTCTAGGTGACCCATTCCTTCAGCCCAAATATCAGGATACCCCAAATACTCCAAGCAATGGAGGGGAGGTGATGAGGACCAAAGGCAATGAGAGCCACCCTGGATCCCTCGGCACAGGCTGGTCCTGAGCACTCTTCTGCCCATGGGGACCTCTCTGGTCTTACCATGTCTCTTGCACCGACCCCTCCATGTCTGTGGAATCTCCTTCTACCAATAAAACATGTCTACTTTTGCCCAAATAATAAGAGGAAAGACCGTCTTGTAGAGAAATATTAAAAGGAATGGTTTTGCATTCCCTTCCTGGGAAGGAGAGTGGCTGGGACGGGAGCAAGGACTGATGTCAAGGGCTCAGAGAGGAGGAGGAGGTGTGTCCAGCAGCATGAGCTGACTCTGTCCGTGCCAGCTTGTGTGGGTGAACCTGGCTCTCTCTGCCCTGCTCCTTACCTATTGAATCCCTGGAAATCCGATTACTGATCCAGGCCAGCCGTACGTGCAGCCAAGCAATTACATTGTTTTTCCTCCAGTGCAGCTCGGCAGGTTCTGCAGTTGAGGTTTAGAGGAAAACTGAATTTTAAGACAAAAAAAAAAAGCACGCTTGATGATATTAGTCTTATAGAGACGGCTTACAGCACTGGATATTACTATTCTGTTCAGTAGTGATTAAGGGTTCCAGTTGAGACTGGACAATTTATTACGCTTTATTGAGATGTAATAAGAGCTGAGAGATGAAGGGAATAGCAAAAGGCACAGCAGAGGTGCTGCGATGTTTGTGTTACAACTGGGGCGCTGAGGTGTGGGACAAATAAGTCCCTGATTCTACAAGGATCTAGGTCTTGCCCATGCATTCCTGTCAGGGGATATTCTCCACACACAAAATGAAACACGTGGCCAACACCAGCAATGACACTAAAGCAGTTCAACCAAGGTCATAGCATGGAGGAAAAGGGACACGCGGGCTCTAACCACAGTGTCCCCATCCCCCCTGGGCTGGACCCCTGAGCTTCCTTATCCTGGGATGGGTTTAATGCCATGCCCATTTCGGCAGCACCTGGAGAGGTTTTGGGGAGCTGGCTTGGGAGATGCACATGGGAAAGGCATAACTTTCCCAGGGGTGAAGAGGTCAGCTTTTGGAACTGCAAAGGAAATGTTTTCTCCCACAAGTTTGAGATAATAAACTCAACTGCTTGAGCAGACACCAGGAAGAAATATTTAATTATCTTTCTCACCATTATGAGGAACTTCTGCCACTCTTCAGGTTATTATACAGTAAATAACCAGTTTTCTAAAGGACAGAGCTGTTTTAATTATATGACAATGAATGCATAATTATTATGTTTGTTAGGAATGAATCACAAGACAACAGACTTGATATTGCTGCTCTAGTTAGTGCATCTTAATTACTTTTTCATTTATTTTGCATATAAAAGGTATTTGCTAATTGTCTTTGCTGTAAATATGCAAAATATAATTAGTCATTCATAATTCTTTATGTGTTATCTAACTGTACATTTGTTACTGAGGAATGTATATTAAAGTTTGAATATTTAATGGGCTTTTGTAGCACAGAATATTTTCGTACAAAGTTTTCAGGAAATATTAGAGACATAATTTCAACCTTCTTTTAACCCATTTTCCTATGCAAACTAATGTTTCCCATAAAGACTAGATATTGATAAATTAAACCCTCTGGAAATCCATTTCTATTTTCTAAGCATACAATATAAATCCACTGCTGATGATATGAAATGCCTCTTGGTCTCAAATTGAAACCAGAGAGATTAGAGCCTGTTAAAAGTATTGCAAGTTGCTCTCCACAGTGAATTTAAACCATGAGTACAGAGATGCACATGCATTCAAATAATTCGTCAGAATCAAATGCTTTTATTTTCAGTGTAGGTTCATTGCTGTGACGGTAGTGCCACTCTGCAGAAGAATCTGATGGCAATATGTTGTTTTCCGGTAGATATTGCTGATCAGAGCAAGAAGTCACCATTCCTGGTTACTGTAAGGCTATTAAGCATCTGTCAAATATTAACGTACAGGACTTTAAATCTTAATTTCGCTCATTTAATTTTGACACTTGTTGGATCTCTCTTTTATCTGCGTTGCTTGCTCTGAATTGGAATTGCAGGTCCAGCCTTTCACTGTGCCTTTCCTTCTTTATGCCTTCTTTTCTTTCTTTTAAGGCTTAGGCTGGTTTCATCTGTAATTAGCACTCTGTAAGGCCTGCAGTTCCTGGGAATGTTTTACATTGTGATTAGATTCATTACAGAGATTGACTGGTTAAAATGGGCTGTGTGTGTTTCTGGAAGTTGAATTAAAGTCCAGATCTCAAGAACCTCTGCAGATAATTATACATTATCTGTTCCCTCGTCTGGGTGAAACGCTGCCGGTTCATTCTCCTGATGCATGTCACATTCT